>NC_056751.1:474984661-475024661 GCF_019279795.1 Protopterus annectens
AACAGGATGTATTATTGCTTCATTTGTGGGCTTTATCCTTCTGGACAAGACTAGTGTTTATTTTTCGTTGTGGACAGTACACTATTCTTACAATGGGAATATACCAAGAACATCCATGGATGTGAAAATTTAAGTTATTATGAAAGACTAAAATATCTGAACTTGTAAAGTGACTCTTGCAGATATCTAAGATGAGACCTTATTCAGGTATATAGGACATTTAGAGACAACTACCTCTGGGAATGTTTGGGGTTATCAAAAGGACTGGAGAATCATCAGACAACCTATGTAGAGGATTCTATAGGAATGAGAAGTGCACTAACTGGTTCTCTGACAGAGTAGCTGATGCTTGGAACAGACTACCAAATTACATTAAAGCAAATACTAGTTTAGATACTTTTAAGAACAGCCTGGACACTTATTGTGGGAACAAGCATCTTGGTATATTGCCAAGCTAAAAAGTTATTCATGCCTGTGCTTGAAATATTTGTATGTATGTATGTATATATATACATATATATATATATATATATATATATATATATATATATATATATATATAGATATATATATTTATTCATTTACATTTGTTGACCGGGAGTGTCCGACTGGACGTAGGTCCATTTTCTGCTGAGGCCCGGGGAGAAAAGCTCCACAGTTAAAATAAACAGACAGTAGTTACATAGGATTACATAGCGATTAACAATTTAACATAGCAATTACTTACAACATATTTATAGATGAAGAACATAGTTCATCAGTAGACAACTAGAATCATTATCTGTGAAGTACATAATAGACATTAACAAATGTTACAATAAGAAGTTCCTGCTGTATAATAAGTACTAGGCTTATGAGCACCTGAGCTTGCTATAATCAAGGTAGTTAGTGGAGTGGAAAGAAAGGTAGTGGTTGGATGGGGTGGGTGATATTAGAGTGGGTGTTGCAAGGGCATAGCCAGCATGTTTTTAGGTGCGCTTTTAGTAAAGTTTTGAAGTGGGTGAATGATGGTACGGAGGTAATTGTGGGTGGGAGGGAGTTCCATAATTTGGCTATGGCGCAAGAGAATAGTGCTTCACCAGCAGAGTTACTGGCTTTAGTGATCTGCAAGTGATTTTTGTTGCTGGATCTTAGTGGCCTGGTGGTGCGATAGGGTTGGAATAGATTCTGGAGGGATGGGACATTTAGTGGATGGTTTACTAGTTTGTGGGCGAGTGAGAGTTGATACCATTGAAAGAGGTGAGGGAGTTCAAGCCAGCCCAGTTCAGCAAGTGAGAGACAGTGGTGACTACGGTAGGATGCCCCTGTGGCGAATTTGGTGATTTTGTTGTAGCAGGTCTCTAGCTTGTTTAGATCGCATTGCCTTAGGTTGGTATATACTGAAGAAGCATAAAGTAGGGTGGAGATAAGGTGGGAATTTGCTATTGAAATCTTTGCTGCTTTGGTGAAAAGTTGCTTATTTCTGTATAACACTCCTAGTTTTTTTGTGGACTTTTTTCATGGTCATGGATATGTGAATGTCAAATTTTAGTTTATTGTCTATTTCCACTCCTAGCAATTTGGTGTGTTCAGGTGGGTATATAGTGGTGTTGTCTTTTGCTGTGATGTTAAAGTGAGAGTTGTTTTGAGTATGTTTGGTGGGTTGTAAGATGAGTAGTTTAGTTTTGTTTGGGTTGAGTATTAATTGGGCATTGGATAACCAAGTTTCAACAGATGAAAAGGCTTCCTGCGTGACTTTTGCAGTTTGGGTAGGGACTGGGCTGAACAGATGATGGCTGAGTCATCTGCCAATTGTATGAGTGTGCCATGTTTGGTGGCAGAGGCTAGATTATTGGTGAAAACAGAGAAGAGTAGGGGTCCAAGGATGGATAGATGCTGTGACTGCAAAACTGCATGACTGCAAACTCACCGCAGGCTGAATAATCAACTCTCCAGCCGACACAAGAACCATCAGGCCCATAGAAACAGACAACTGGAGCCATGGCCAAAAGCTAAGCAAGCCTCTTTGGCACGCCCAAAGTGCCCACAAAATCCCAGTGCCAACAAATTCCCACAATACATTTATACCATTAAGGTGGTAGAAAACATAAGGGACTAAAAGTAATCCAATTTGCACAATTTCTGGCCAAAGTGGTTGGTGAAACATTTGGTATAGCCCACAAGTTCATATGAAACATTCCACATCCAGATCAGGGGAGGTCGGGAGGGTCATCACTCTTTAGAGGTCATCATCCCTCATCCCACAATGCTCCCTATTCCCCCCAATTGGGTACAGTACCTTACCACACCTACAGCAGACGAAAGACTCCAAAAGTACCCTCACCTCAGGGATCAAGGGGCAAGGATCAATGCATGATGAGAAATGAAAAGAAACTCCAGCTCTAGAAACAGTGGCATACTCTCTGCTCAGAGGCTGCTCAGAGGCAGCCGTGTCCAACCCAGAACATGTCCAAAATGGTCATCCTGCACCTCAGAAAATCCAAATCCCATCAATCCCATCCAAGCTTGAGAGAGACTTGAACCCACTGAAATAAATAGGACAGGCTGAGGGGGACAGGATTCATACAGGCTCCCTTCACTTCCTTCTGGAATAAAAGTCATCATCCCCCAGTCAGCAGAGTCACCACACTGGAGGAAAGAGGATCTCTGATGAGTGGATGGAGATGGTTTAGTTTTTTCTCACTCACTTGTCTGTGTCACACAGTAGAGGCACAGTAGTATAACAAAAAAAAAAAGCATAGCAAAATTAATTTAAATGTGTGTGGCCAAAAACACTCTGGGCAGCTAGGCTTATAAATGCCCTAGGGCAGATAGCCTAGTATGAACCTATGAACCTATGAACCTAATCCTTGGGGAACCCCTATGGAGACAGGTAGTTGGGGAGATATGTCATTATGCCATACAATGGATTGTTGGCTGTCAGACAGGTAACTCTGAAACCAGTTGGTGACTGATTGAGAGAAGGATAGGTTATTGAGGACAGAGATGAGTTGTTTGTGTGGGACCATGTCAAATGCTTTAGAAAGGTCTAGGAAATTAGCAGAGGAGAGATAGCCATTGTTTTTATGCTGAAGGATAGTGTTAGTAAAGGAAAGTAAGGCAGTGGTGGTGCTATGGTTTGGTCGGAAACCATTCTGAGTACTGGAAAGGAGGTTGTTAGAAAGGAGGTAGTCTGAGACCTGAGAGTGTATGCATCTCTCTTGTATTTAGGAGAGTGGAGAGAGAATAGCTATGGATATATCTAGGAATATCTAGCATATATATATATATATATATATATATATATATATATATATATATATATATATATATATATATATATATATATATATATATATATATATATATATATATATGCAGAAAAAGAGATAGACTGCATTTAAGTCAATTCTTAAAATGATTTTTTTTCTTTGCATATCATAATTGTATATATAAACCATTATTAAATATATAATTGTATGCACAGCTGAGTAAGGGAAAGGGAAAAGTACTGAAAATGTTCTTGTGTGGCTACTGATCCTATATTTAACATATTTGCTTTGCTTATCTTTGCCAAATGAGACCCAGTTATAGTAGATGATTTGAAATTTGTTAGCAATGCCTTATAATGGCAGGTTATCATATTATTTAAACTGCAAATAGAAGCTTGGCATTGTACTTTTAATGTTGATGCCTGCAGTATAGTATTGGGTCATTTGACAGTGAAAGCACAACTAAACTGACTTTATATAGGAATGTTTCAACTTCACAGGCATCTGAACTCAAATTATTATAAAGCAGGTACTGAAAGTATTGCTGACAGCTGTTTTTCACACTGTCACAGGCAAAGAACTTGGAAGCCCTTGGGTTAATGTCCTTCCAGTCAGAACCTTACCATGATAGCACTAGAAAATGGATAGGTAAAAGGGACCTTCTTTTAATATGCAGTCTGAAGACTAGGCCTCCATTACTGTAAATCTCTAATGACACCTTTAAATACTTGTCTTTATTGAACATAGTCTTTGTCAGAGCCATATATATCTATAAATCTATATCTATATCTATATCTATATCTATATCTATATATATATATATATGTGTGTGTGTCTGTGTGTGTGTGTGTGTGTGTGAATATGTTATACGTATATACATATATATATATATATATATATATATATATATATATATATATATATATATATATCTATGGGTCTACTGCTTTTAGTCGAATTCCATTTGACCGACAATGATTTCAGGCAGCCCACTTCACTGAAAACTCATTTGGCTGAAAGCACATTTGGTCGAATTACATTTGGTCGAAAATGGTATAAAGCCCCTGCCCCAACACAGTGCGACCCTAGAGTGAGAATATAAAGTTGGGGGGGGGTGTGGGCGGCGTAGCCCCCCCCACATTCTGCAACACATTTTTACTTATGTTACGTCTTTTAATGGATAAACATATATATAATAGTGCATAAACTGCAATTATGTGGGGGGCTGTGGCCCCCACACACCCCCATCTTTATATTCTCACTCCAGGGTCGCACTGCAGTGGGGCAGGGGCTTTATACCATTTTTGACCAAATGTAATTCGCACAAATATGCTTTCAGCCAAATGAGGTTTCAGTGAAGTGGGTTGCCTGGAATCATTTTTGACCAAATGTAATTTGACCAAATATAGTAGATCCATATATATACATATATATATGTATATATAGAGAGATAAATAGATATATTCAGGGGCCGCAAAAAAACAACACATTGACCCACAAAACATCCAGTCTGTGATCATTTGATCAGCCATACTGCTTTTACACTTTTCTTTATTTTCCATTTGCAGTTAATAAATTGAATTGAATGGACATTTTGTGTGCCAGAGTGCTGTTTTTTTGCTGCCACTGAACATTTATTGTAGTTCATGCACCTGTTTGTTCAAGGGTCGTACACCTGCTGTTGGTTTGTTGTTTTATATAGATGTGTACATATCTGTATTTATACATGTATATATAGATATATATATATATATATATATATATATATATATATATATATATGGGTCTACTATACATGATTGAAATAGCAGAAAGCCAAACTGTTAGAAAAATGTGTATTTGATTATATCAGAAATGCTAGTTTAAAAACAAAGTAGTATATAATGCATTTTATTCTATTAATCATATAACAGAAAGGATTAATTCATGTGTAAATGTAAATAGTTTTGAAACTGCAGTTGGCTTGAAGCAAACTGACCTCCGACCCTGGCAGATGCTAGCTTAGCAAGTTTAATGTTTATGCTTTTCACAAGTGATTATCTGCTGGGTCAGGAAATTAAATATGTGAAATAATGAAATCTTCTGCTCTTTCCTGCTGGGATGATTTGGCCTTGTATATGTGTTACTAAGATAGCATGCAGCTGCTGGGAAAGTGTTACAGTGAACAAAGATGTGTATTAGAAGATTGAATCCACTATTGTATTCAAACTGATGTGAAACCTTGAAGAAGTAACTTTACAGAAAGACATTATGTCTGACCAGGTGGATAGCAAGGCCGTATTGTTACCAGTGGAAAACTTTTTTAAAATATACAGCATCAGCAGCTTTTATGAATAGACAACTGTAAGCTAAAGTGATGTAGATGCCCTGTGACATACCACGTCAGTAAGGTGGGCACAGCTTGAATGCAAAGACTATATAGAATTGTGTGCTTCCTGTTTCATGTTAGACAAACTTCTCTACTTGCACGTTTTTTTGCCTCCTGGTGTACACTAGTAAACATTTTAACCTGAACCTCCTGTGTATTGAATTCTTAATTTTATTCAACAGTTTGGTCCTTCTTAGCCGGAAATCCCTCAGACAGCTGCAGATTAGAGTCTACCGGTGGTCGAATACTGCGCAGGAGAAGTTACCGAAACGGTTCTTCTTGGTTGAAAAGACCTCCGACTGAATTGTCATTTAAAGAGGCTGGCCACTTTCTGATCTGTGGCTGAAGAGCGGATCCTGGACGACTCAATACTCAGGTAGGAAGATTTTGCCTTTTTTCTGTTTTAGATCAGGGACTAGGTTACAGTATATTGTTGTCAAGATTTGTTATGCAGATCAGGGACAAAAGGAAGTACTGTATATTTGGTCATAGATCAGGGTAACAAAATAAGGTAGGCAGTTATTCTAGATAAACTGTGAGAAGGAACTGAACTTCTGATATCACGTGATAAGAAGGGTTATGTAACATTTTCTTTTACCATGGGAAATCAGTGCACTAAAACATCGCGAGATCCGCCCCTAACCGAAGACGCAAAATACATGCAATTACAACGTTCCGATAACATTAGGTATTATACGAAATGGGTTAACAAATATGAATTTGATGATAAACTAGATAAAATTTCACTAGTTAAACTCCTTAAGCAACTTAAATCCGATGCGGGAGGTCAGGCAAAAAAGCAACGCCAATTAGGCATTCCTCAGGCACACAGGTGGGTTGAGGAAGCAAATCGTAGAGAACAGAAGATTAAAAATTCGAAAACATTATTTTTAGACAAAGAAGATAATAACTTAGTAATAGCAACAGCTCCTCCTCCTCTCTTACCCCCTCCTTTTCAGGATATGAAGCGAGTGGACAGGCTGGTCTGCCTCCGCGTTATCCTGAAGTCTCAGCAAGACCACAACCGTTTGTTAGAGATCCTATTGAAACTAGGTCCCAGACACGTAAAATACATAGGGACGCAGAATCATATCAAAAAGAGAGAAACCTACAGGATGAGAGTGAGGAAGAAATATGCCCACTTATAGAGGTTCCAAATCCTCAGGCAGGACAGGAAGGGCAGGACCCAACACTCTTAGTATATAGACCATGGACACCAGGGGATATCCAGAAAGCTACTGAGGGAATTCCCCATCCGAAAGTTAATTTTATGAAATTTTTAGAAGATTTACAAGGCATGAGGTTGAGTTACCACTTGAATGGGGAAGAAATGGAAAAAGTAGTGAGACAAGTTATAGGTCCAGATTGGCACATGATTTGTGGCACCTGGAATCCTCGTAATGCACAGCTCAAACCACTCCCACATAGTGATGCAGAATTAGACAACGGAGTGAAAGGTCTTACAGACCGAATCTCTGAGAAATAGAAACCTAGAGCAGACTGGACTTGCATTAATCAATGCATACAACAGGAAAATGAGACAATAGATGGGTACTATGCTAGATTATAGGAATGTTTTAATAATCATAGCGGTATGTCGGTTCCTGAGAACCAAACAAATGATTCCCCGTATGAACAACAATTGAAAAAAGCATTTTTGAAAGGTTGCATTGCACCTATTAGTAGCTTCATTACGAAGCATATGATTGACCATCAAACAGGTAGGCTACAAGCCTTACTTGAATATGCTAGACATGCTGAAAGACATTTTAATAGCAAAAAGAAAAAGAAGTCACAAGTCTTCACTGCTGAAGATGGAGCTGAAGTATTTGTGTTACAATCAGGTAAAAAGGGCAAGAAGAATGCCCAGGGAAACAAACAGTTTGACAAACGATCAGAAGATTTTGAAGAGAGGAAAAAGAAAGGTGAATGCTTCATGTGCGGAAAAAAGGGACATCTAGCAAGGGATTGTAAGCAGAACAAAAAGGTAATTTCAGAAGATAAGGGAGATGAGGACTGACTATATGATAGTGAAGATACATCATGCGAAAGTCAGAAATAATCAGGAAAAGTTAATAAACAGAAAACAAATGTAAATGTGATAGAAGGAATAGAGGAAGTGCAAGTAGATATGAAGGATGAAGAAAGTGAAATTTTGGACTTAGCATTATTGAGCTTGGAGCTTTACTTAGCAGATACGAAACCGGAAGTTACACTTCTGGTGGAGGGAAGGGAAGTCAAATTCCTGTGTGTCTCAGGAGCGTCACGGACCCTGATACACCCCTCTAAGTTACCAGAACATTCTGAATCACCTGATTATATACTGGTAAAAGCTGCAAATGGACAACTATACAGGGAACCACTTTCCCATGATATAGCAATAACTGACCCTGTTTCAGGTATGACCCAGAGAAGCAAAATTGTTGTTTCTGCAAAGTGTCCAGTGAACCTATTGGGCAGGGACCTTATGCAGATATTTGGCATAGCAGTAGTTCCAACTGTACAAGGTATGGAGGCGCAGAGACAAATGGATACCTTTGTAGTGCGATTGGAGGGTGAAACCTTTTACTGGTACAGCCAGGATCTAGTCACGACTGGTCCAGGGGCAGTAACCGAGGAACTGATGAACGTAGCCATCAGTAAAGCCCCCTCCCTTGACACTGATCAACAGCATTTGTTACACTGTACTCTATACTACTGTACTACACCAGGACCTGATAGAGAGTATGAGCAAGAATTGTTCAGAAATCGTGCAACTAGATTAGTATTGCATACTTTGTACTGGGATACTGAGGGGAACAGTGTAGTTGGCTGTTCATTAGCTCAAGAATTCCTTGCACTGTACAGATAAAATCGATTGCCACATGTCAGCTTGACAAAGAATAAAAATGTAAAATGGGCAGACTTAGGAGAAAAGGTGACAAGATGGGAGAAAGAGACTGACTTAGAACTGTCAGAACAAGGGATACAGAAACAAAAACTGAATTGGTTGACACAGACACATCCAGCTGTTCACTTGCAATCTAGCGAGGACAGCTGATTAGCATTTCTATTAGAAGAAGAAGAAAAGGCCTTATGTGAAATTCCAACGACTCTTTGGTCAACAGGCAAGTCAGATGTAGGACTTATTCTAACAGCAGGACCAGTTACAATTACCCCGAAGTCAGCATTTAGACCACAGAAAAGACAATACCCTTTGAGAAAGGATGCAGAAATAGGAATCAAGCCTATAATAGCAGCATTACTCAAAGGAGTACTGGTAGAATCTCCTGATTCACCATGTAATACACCCCTATTTCCTGTTAAGAAAGCAAACGGGGAATGACGGATGGTTCAAGATTTACAAGCTGTGAATAATGCAGTAATACGTAGAGCACCTACGGTGCCAGACCCACATACTTTGTTAAATGATTTAAAACCGTAACAGAAGTATTTCTCTGTGGTAGATATCAGCAATGCTTTCTTCTCGATACCTATACATCCTGATAGTCAATATTGGTTTGCATTTACATTTCAGGGTAAAAGGTATACATATACTCGACTACCACAGGGATATTGTGAGAGCCCAACAATATTTGCACAAGAAATGGCTAGCAACCTGGCAGGGTTTACCCCACCGGAAGGTAGTCAGATTCTACTTTATGTGGATGACATTTTGCTAGCAGCCCCCACCCAGCAACAATGCAGGGAGGATACTGTAGAATTATTTAAATTTTTAGCAACACAAGGACACAAAGTAAACAAAAATAAGTTACAACTTTGGAAAAAGCAAGTTAGATTCCTAGGATATGTGATATCCAATGAAGGTAGAATATTAGACGAAGAAAGAAAAACAGCAATTTTGCAAGCACCCAAACCAGTAACCAAGAAGGAAATGATGTCTTTCTTGGGTACAACTAATTTCTGTCAGAGCTGGATGCCAAATTATGCTTTGGAATCTGCTCCACTGACTGACTTGATATATAAAACACCAATGGCAGCAGAAGATATTTTACAATGGACACCTGAAGCAGAAACAGCTTTCTGCAGGTTGAAGCAGTTGATAGCTTCTTCATTAGTTTTAGGACTCCCAAATGATCACAAATGGTTCTTTCAGACCGTAGACTGCAAGCAAGGATGTATGACGTCAGTACTGATGCAACAACATGGGGACAAGCAACGCCCCATAGCCTATTATTCATCACAGTTAGACCCAGTGGCACGATCTTTGCCTCACTGTGTACAGGCAGTAGTTGCAGCTGCAATGGCAGTACAGGCTTCAGCCTCAGTGGTATTATTCCACCCTCTCACATTGAGAGTGCCTCATGCAGTCACAATAATTTTACTGCAAGAAAAAGTAGCATACCTCTCTCCTGCTAGACATCTTTCATGTATGACTATACTGCTGAGCCAACCTCATATGACAATTGAACGATGTACGACATTAAATCCGTCAACATTACTTCCAACTCCTGTGGATGGCACACCACACAGCTGCCTGCAAGAAATTGAACAGTTAGCCTTGCCTAGACAAGATCTCACAGATATGCCCTTGGATAATGCCAAGGTGACATATTACGTGGACGGCTCATGCAGAAGGGGCCCTACAGGAAAGAATCTAGTAGGGTATGCAGTAGTTACAGACACTGAAATTCTAGAAGCCCAATCCTTACCACATAACTTATCTGCACAAGCAGCAGAATTGATAGCTTTGACACGGGCATGTACTTTAGCAAAAGACAAGTGTGTAAACATATATACTGATAGTCAGTATGCTTTTTCTACAGTACATGTATTTGCGCAGCAATGGAAAAATAGAGGAATGATAACATCTAGTGGAAAACCTATTAATCATGCGCAATTTATTTTGGAATTATTAGAATCTATTCAGTTACCTACCAAAGTAGTTATATGTAAATGTGTAGCTCATACAAAACAACAGGATAAGATTTCGAAAGGCAATGCACGAGCTGATGCAGCTGCAAAGCAAGCAGCCTCAGACTCAGAAACTTTACTTTTGAATGAGGAATTACAACCCTCTGAGATGTTAGATTTAGACATGTTAAAAACAATGCAGATGCTTACTACAAAAGCAGAAAAGCAAAAATGGGAAAAACGAGGTGCAATTCTTGAAAATGGACTGTACATTTCCAAAGAGAGAAAAACGATATTGCCGTCTAATTTATTTAGATATGCAGCTTTGTTGAGTCATGGGCAGTGCCATGTCTCAACAGGGGGGATGGTACAGTTAGTAAACCGAATATTCCAAACATATGGATTCACAAACTATACAAAAAAATGGTGTGCAGCTTGTCATACTTGTAACAAGCACCATGCACAAGGGGCATTTAAAACCAAGCAAGGAAGTTTTCCTATACCACCATATCCATTCCATACTATTTGTATGGATTTCATAGAATTGAGTAAATGTGAAGGGAAGAAATACTGTTTAATTATTGTAGATATGTTTTCTAAATAGGTAGAAGCTTTTCCAACCAAAAATCCAGATGCAGCAACAGTGGCGAAAGCCCTGATAAAAGAAGTAATCCCTAGATTTGGCATTCTGGAAAGGATTTATAGTGACAACGGCACACATTTTGTGAACCAGACAATCCAGCAACTTGGGAGATTTTTTGGTATCTCCTTAAAGAACCATTGCGCCTACCACCCAGAGTCAGCAGGACTGGTGGAAAGGTACAATGGTACCCTTAAGAATAAACTTAGGAAGTTAGTTGAGGAAACCCAAAAGAATTGGATACACTGTCTGCCTTTGGCACTGCTGAGTATGAGAACGGTTCCAAATGTGAAGGGTTTGACTCCCTTTGAAATGATTTTTGGGAGAGCATATTATGTGCCTCAGTGGAAAGCTCTCATGCACACAGAACAAGAGGCTGACAGTTCATTAGCTAGTTATATGAGGAAACTGTTAACAAATAAATCTGTTTTGCAGTTTAACTCTTTTTCAGATAAGGAACAGACCAGACCGGTAGAAGCAGTTTTGGCCCCCGGGACGTGGGTTTGGCTGAAAGTGACGAAAAGGAAGAATTGGGCGAGTCCAAAGTGGGAAGGACCATACCAGGTTCTGTTGGCAACGCCTACTGCAGTCAGAGTGGCCGAGAGGATATCCTGGGTTCATTTGACATACTGCAAACCGGTAAAGAACTTTCAACTTGATAAAAACTTTGTGACTGATACACAACAGGACCAAGATGGCCAAAAACAAAGCAAATAGAAATTTAGATCAACCCCAGAGATGTTGCATAATCATTTTGTTGAGTATACATTTATTGACTGTAATTGTGATAATTTTCCTCTTGTTGTGGTTTATCCTGCACACAACCACACAAGTGAAAGTGGGAAGGCGTGACGAAACGTCTATAGACTGGCATCCAAATTTTAACACATACCTAGCCATGAAGCGTGTATATGCAGAGACTATGAACATTTCAAATTGCTGGGTTTGTACAGCTATACCAACAGCATATGGAGGACTGATAATGTCCGCTGTCCCTTTGGGGATAAATGAGACTTGGGAGAATTTACTCTTTGATACAGGAACTGTGAGATCACAGGATAAAATAGCTTTATTTTTACCTGTCACACAAAAAGGAATTGTATGTTTTTACAAAAATGATACTCTCCAGGTGGGCTGGAGCAATTGTAATATAACCATATCTTACCGGTGTTATATTAAGAATAGTAATGGCAATACTCTTTGCAATACTAATTATGACTCATATTTGAACTCATTGAAAACAACCATGAATGACATTCGCAAGAATCCTGTTTTGTTTAAACAATTGTCAGTTATAGATCAGAAAATGTTTCATGCAGGGTTAATGCGTATTAGTACTAAAGAAGAAAACTATTATTTTATTTGTGGGAAAAAGGCATATAAATGGTTACCTGAGAATTGGTCTGGCAGTTGTTTTTTGGGTTATCTGGTTCCGGCAATAAGACATACTGCAGAATTGCCTTTGGGTAAGATACGAAACGTGAGAGAAGCAGCCGGAAAACCTGAAGGTCCAGTTGAAAAACCTGTAAATCTAGTTGGAAGGATCGAAGCTGGCTGGAAAGACCATAATACTGTGAAAGACAAAAGTAAATTGACTCATATGGACTTGAGTGACAGTGTTATATCTTGGGCAGGAATATTCCCAGCATATGGAGCAGTCAAATCAATCTGGGAGCTGAGGAAGTTGTCGAAACTTCTCGAAGTAATGAGTAATGCAACTTTTTCTGCCCTAGAACTGGTGACTGATGAACTGAATGCAATGAGAACTGTTGTGCTACAAAATCGAATGGCTCTTCACTTCACACTAGTGGCGAGAGGTGGTACGTGCGCGCTTATCAAAGAAGAATGCTGTGCGAACATACCAGACAATAGGCATGAAATTAACAACCACCTAGAGGTAATTCAGCAAGTATCAGCCATGACTGAACCAGGCCCAAACCCACTGATGGACTTTTTCCAGAATCTATTTGGGGGGTGGGGTTCCATCCTAATGAATATTCTGATTGCCATTTGTGTGGATATACTCCTAATAGGAGCATGTGTTTGCTGTGGAATTCCCTGCATGAAAAGACTAATCAAAGATTTTATTGATGTATCTATTACTGAGACCTTGTATCAAGCTATTGAGATTGAAAAATTGATCTCAGATGACATTTTTTCTGAAGTATAGATTGAATGACTCACCTAGCTGAAAATCCTTAGTGGAAGAGGTTGGGAGATGAAATGACACTAAGTATCCTTCAAAATAGAATAAAAAGTATTAATAGGAGGGAAAATGTTCGAAAAATGTGTATTTGAATATATGAGAAATGCTAGTTTAAAAACAAAGTAGTATATAATGCATTTTATTCTATTAATCGTATAACAGAAAGGATTAATTCATGTGTAAATGTAAGTAGTTCTGAAACTGCAGTGTGGCTTGAAGCAAACTGACCTCTGACCCTGGTAGATGCTAGCTTAGCAAGTTTAATGTTTATGCTTTTCACAAGTGATTATCTGCTGGGTCAGGAAATTAAATATGTGAAATAATGAAATCTTCTGCTCTTTCCTGCTGGGATGATTTGGCCTTGTATATGTGTTACTAAGATAGCATGCAGCTGCTGGGAAAGTGTTACAGTGAACAAAAATGTGTATTAGAAAATTGAATCCACTATTGTATTCGAACTGATGTGAAACCTTGAAGAAGTAACTTTACAGAAAGACATTATGTCTGACCAGGTGGATAGCAAGGCCGTATTGTTACCAGAGGAAAACTTTTTTAAAATATACAGCATCAGCAGCTTTTATGAATAGACGACTGTAAGCTAAAGTGATGTAGATGCCCTGTGACATACCACGTCAGTAAGGTGGGCACAGCTTGAATGCAAAGACTATATAGAATTGTGTGCTTCCTGTTTCATGTTAGACAAAATTCTGTACTTGTACATTTTTTGCCTCCTGGTGTACAGTAGTAAACTTTTTAACCTGAACCTCCTGTGTATTGAATTCTTAATTTTATTTAACACAAACCCATATGGCCGAGAACATATGTGCGACTTCCGGAATTTCGAACATGTAAAAAATAAATAAACAACATTAACTGACTTTCTAAGTGTTAACAGGAGGGCTACACCCCCTTCACCCCTCGTAACTTTAATATACCAACTTTGAGATCGCACTACAGTGTGGAAATGGAAATATTTCCATTCTGCACTACACGGAGATGTCCGTTACACATGGTCGGGAATCCAAAAGTGGAACACATGGTCTCAGCCATATGGGTTTTGGCTTTGTGGAATTTTAACCATGTGTAGGGGACCCCTATATATATATATATATATATATATATATATATATATAAATAAAATGTATAAATAATATATATATATATATATGTCAGTGGCACAACAGGTAATGCACTCACTTTACGTAGAAGGCTATGATTGCTGACACTGCACTGCAGCATAAGGGAGATGCTGCACTCCTGAGTGCACCTTCTTGGGATAAGACATTAAAACAAGGCACCATCTGCTTGAAATGGTGGTAGCTTATGTGGAAGTAAAAGGTTCCACAGCACCAATTGAAAGGAGTAAGGGAAGTTTCCTGATGCCCTGGCTACATTTCCCTCAACAGCATAAATACTGCTTTGTGTCTCCCCAAAAAGAGGCTACTACCCTAGAGAGACTATCCAGTCAACAAACGATAAATAGATAATAAATAAATATGTACATAGTAATATGCTTGGAGTAATTTAAGTTGAAACCATACAGTGCATCCTTACAATATGAACCACACTACTCACCCCAAAAACATATGTTTTTTTTTTAATCTTTGAAAACAAAAGAGTTTAAAGAGTCCATTACAGTGCCTCTTTTAATGCTAGATAATAAAAATAAATGTAGCATTCGGTGAACCATACAGAAGACAAATGAAAATTTCAGTTATGACTACCACACCAACCAAAATAAAGGAACTGTAGTGGTCTGAAAAGTTATTAATTCATAAGTAAAGAATTAAGAATTAAATGATGTAACCTGCCGTGGATTTAAATAGGTTATATTGAAAAACCAAACTAGCCAAACAGCTAAAGTAAGATAGTAAAAAAACACACCAAACAGCAGCAGTTGAATCAAATGTTTTTAGTTGTACCAACAAACATCTGGTACCTCGGCTTTTTGCCTTCAAGGATACATCCCTATGTCCACATTTACAATATATACAAGGTGAACACCACCACTAAATACTTAATTAATGAATCAGATAATCTATCACATCGTATTACATATTTAAAGTGCACAAACAAGATACAACATGCATTTATAGTCTATACATATAAAAATGTACATATCTTATGTCCTTATTTCATATTCTTATTGATGCATTTATATATATTTATTTATTAATACGTATTCCTAAAATTTTAACTTTAGAAATGAATTATCCTAAATATTTCTTCTAAAATGTCTTTTATCTAAAAATGACCTCTAAATTGAGACCCTTGGGGTTAAGTGTACCAAAATTCAAAATCAGTCTGGATAATCTGTTAATAAGCAAGTCAACACCAGCACATTAATGGGAGACATAGCACTGGAATTGTTATCATCTGTAAGAACCTGCACTTAGCCCCCTGCTTTATCCACATTTGGCGCCAAGCCAGTTATTTGCATGTCGGGACTGTCACGGATGGTTCTTCTCCATTTCTTTCAAATGCCTAAAACACTAATCATGATATAACCAAGTATCTCCACCCCCCAGCCCCCCAATGCTGAGCCTATCTAATGGTAATAAAATATGATAACATTGGAATGGCTTGAGAAGGATTCTTCTCCAGTATGACCACCATGAAGTAAACAAAGCCCAAGATGCAATTGCCCCAATTTCTCACCCTATGCCTGCCTAAACTTCTTTTTCCTAATACTGCCAAGCATACCTCTCAACCTCTTAGTGCAAAAAATCTGGACAAAGCCTGATATAATGGGGGAACAATCTGAACAGTTGAGAGGTATGCTGCTAAGGCAGTGCACTGCCAGGTCTTTCATCCTGGGGGATTTCACTTCCGCTAAACACTGCACACTGCCTGCATAAATTCAAAAATGTCCACATATTCCCCATTTCCAAGTCTTTTCTATAACTCCCTCGCCCTACCTAACCACTAAATTAAGATCTGCATGCCCAACTTTCCCTACAACAGAAATATCCAATTACCTGTAGCTGTCTGGGTTGCAGGAAGAGATGCACTTGCCTCTTGGGGACATGTCACCAAATTCTGACAACTAGATTCATCCTGGCATACTGGCACATCTTCAGCTTTCCACTTCCAATTGCTTCTATGACTTTGCTCTTTATTGTGCTGTTGACCCTCTTCTGCTCCAGGTTGAATATGATCAGCATCTTCTACCTTCTCAAACAACACCTCGGCATGAGCAACTATATAGGCCCAATGGTCCTTGAATGCCATTACATCCACCATCCTGAAAATAAAAAAAAAAAAAATACCTTAATTAAATTGCTTTCCAAAAAATTCTGCAAGTACATTATTTAAAATCCTATTCTTATCATTTATTTATTTAATTACTATTTTTTATATTAGAGATATAGAGATTTAGAGATTCAGAAATTAGTAATTAGAAATTAGACAGAGATTAGAGATTTAGAGATTTAGAGATGAGATAAGAGATAAGAAATTAAAGATAGAGATTAGAGATTAGAGATCAGAGATTAGAGATAGATATATGCTCAGAAATACAAAATACATATGCCATGTACTACAAAACAGCCTGCATATGATAATCTCACAAACACTGAGTACAGAAAATGCAGCTTGAAGCAGTTAACCCTTGGCAGAAGTCACACACAAGCTACATACAGAACTGATACCACAACAAACTAAACTCATCTTTAACATCTTAGCTCATTCAACTGACCACAACAATACCTTTCATTAACTGACCTGACTTGTTTTATTATATATATGTCGACACATATTTCCCCATGTCCCAGCTAAAAACAATAGAAAAAATTGAAAGTACCTAGTCCAGGACAGTGCAGACTACAATTGCACCTCCCCAAACCTGTTGATAATCAAATCTGCTAGCATACCCCCTAGGGAAAGAGTGTTACACACTAATGAAACAACACCAAGTGTCCACCCGCCATTTCAACATAAACCACTAAACAGATCAAAACCATGAAACAGCCAGCAACAACCTCTCAAGTGTTCAGACTTTTCTTCAAATTTTTCAGCAGTTCCTAATAACATCATTGACTCTCTTTTATTATAATGACAGGTGAAATATCTGCCTTAAGAGTACTCACAGGCGGATGGAGAAAAACAGGAGGGCCAGGAATGTGAGGAAGGAAAGAAAAACAATATGGACACTGCAAGCAATTTACCAATCCCCCACAATATGTCCCCTTCCCAGGTACAATTACCTCCCCCCCAAAAAAAGCACTTGCTTACTTCCTACTAAACCAATCACTACCTGAAACACTCCCTTGATCATTTCAGACAAATTGAAACAAATATGCATTCCACAAACCCACACCAAAAAGACCAGACCTTTCCTTAAACAAGACATATAAACTTCCTTTCCCAGTCTAACCTAAGCACATCCCTGTTAAACTTACCTCACTTCCTTATCCTACCCTATTAACATACCCCTGGATTCTCTAAAGCTTGCACGGTTTGCAGGAGCTCCAGCAGGCAATATGTCTGCCGTGCGATCCAGGAACAGCCTGCAGGGGTGTGCACGAGCACTCCTGCACTAATCCTGCATGGACTAAGCCCTTGTATGCAAATCACCCCATTTGAAGGAGAAATCTATGCAAATGAGGTGATTTTGCAATCCAGGAAGCTTGCAACCATCTGTGCAGGACCAGTGCTATCTGCAGAAATGTACTCAGTTACTAACCAAGTACATTTCTGCAAAATCCAAAACGGAGCTGTGACAGCTCCAAATAAAGGGTGCATATCATGTAGTAAGCATGCCAATGGCCAAGTATAAGGCCATTGGCATTGCAAACAGTAAAAAAAAAAATACAAAAAGCAACTTTTATTTTTTTTAGCTGATCTCGGCTGTTTAAGCGTAGGGCAGCGGCACTCAAATTGAATCAGGGGGAAAATAACAAATGAACCTAAATTAAGCATTCTAACTAAAATCAGTATTCTGCTGCCATGCAAGTCAATGGCAGGCAGAAGACAACATGGCAAGTGAGTTTTGGTTGCTAAGGGGGGAGGCTCAGTGTGAGACATGTAACTATGCATTAGCAGGCAATCCTATGCAAATGAGGGGAAGGATAGTGAATCCCAGTTTTCCCCAGCATGTGAGTCAGGTCACAACAGTGCAAGAGTAGGAGTAGGAATAGCATAGTGCAAGCCTAGGAGTTAGGTGACATCATGGGGGTGTGTGTCAGGCATACTGTAAGCGGATTGGAGCCCTGTGGCTTAGGTTTGCACAGTGTGTCTAAACCTGCCTAGCACTCTTTACAATGCTTAAGTGGGTGTGCGTGCCACGCACCAGGTTTTAAAGGCAGAAAACAAAAGGTAAACCAGGAAATAGCAATACTGTGCACATTTGAGCACTGTGTTTGTGCAGCGTGCTCCCGGGCTTAAACAGGAAGGCAGTGGGAAGGGAAAACTGCAGTAGGAAGCTAATCAAGGAGAACTAGCATAGCTGACAGGTTTAATGTATCAGAATCAGCCAATTACACAGTCAGCAGCCCAGCCCAGCCCAGCCCAGAACACTACTATAAACTATGCAAACACCTTCCTTTCTGTTTTTTCCCCACACTCTACACCACTGGTGTAAACATGCAGAGAACTTTTAACACTCACAACAGCAAAATAAAAGGGGCTGCAATAACTATCATACAACAACTTGTGGAAGAGGCTGAGGGTGGTGAGGATGTGAATGCTGTCAACCAACCCACAGTGAGGAGATGGAGAAGAGTGTACAGACCCAGGGTAACCTACAGGGGCTACATGAGCTGGAGATAGTGGAACACAATTGGGTGGACAGGGACCTCCTACAGCAAATTGTTGAACTGTGCCGGCCACGCCTCACACACAGAACTAACAGAGGGGAACCCATCCCAGTGGATACCAAGGTATGTGTAGGCCTAAGAATACTAGCTACAGGTACCTTCCAAAGGCCAACTGGGAATATGATGGAGATCTCACAGGCATCAGCATCCAGGGTACTCCACCAGTTCCTAGATGTCATGTCAGCACATGTCGGTGAGCACATATATTTCCCCAAACCCGTGAGGCATTGGCCAGCAATATGCAACTGTTCCACCAAATAGCAGAATACCCTGAGGTAGTGGGTGCTATACACTGCATGCACATATGGATCAAAGCACAACCTGGTGAGTGGGGTAGGGTCTACATCAACCACAAGGGCTTCCCCTCCATCAACTGCCAGGTATGTGCGATGCCCAGGGCATAATAATGAATGTGTGTGCTGGCTACCCTGGAAGCTATCATTTATTTTATTTTTATTTATTTTATTTTACATTTGTTGACCGGATAAGTCCTACTGGAATCAATGTCCATTTTCAGTGGAGGCCCGTGGAGATAAGCTCCAGACATAATACAAGAACGAAAAAGCAGTTGAGAAAAAAGAAAACATTGATTATATATAGTATTATGATTTTAGTTATAGGTGTAGTTAAAAAGGGAAAACGGGTAGAAGTACATCCAGTCAGTCAGTGTTACAAATTTCCATATTGAGGTAGTAGTAGATAAACAATATCCATGATTCCAACATCTGGCATCTGATGCAGCTGTACCAGAGATTTGTCAATGGGGACATCCCTGATGGTCACCTAGTGGGGGATACTGGATATGCACTGGAGCTGTGGCTGATGACACCCATCACAAATGCACACACACCTGAACAAGAACTCCATAATGAGGCACATGCACAGACCAGAAATATAGTAGAGCATGTGTTTTGGATGCTCAAGTCACGGTTCTGGTGCCTTGACACATCTGATGGAGCCTTGCAGTACTCACCAGCTACATGTACCCAAATTGTCCTCATATGTGCCATGCCACACAATATGATCCTGTGGAAACAGCTTCAGCAGGAACAGCACAGGGCAGGGCCACACAGCACCCCCACCATTGCCAAGGCCTGCACAGGTACAGTGTGACTCAGAAGACTAACAACTTGAGCCTGCGGCCGTAGGCAGAAGGAGGCATGCCCAGTATGATCTGGCCTTGGCAAAGAGGCAACACATAGCACATACACTGACACAGGAGGGACCTAGGGAATGACAACTCTCTCCGACTCTCACATACAGTAAAAGGGATGCCAAACATTACACTACCTGTGCTCAACCATGTGTAGGGAGTGTACTATGTGTATCCGGCATAGGCAGCCCTGCAGCACCACCCTCAATACAGGGACAACCACAACGTAAGTGACTCACACATGCCAGTCAGGGGGTTCACATACCCAACAACAGTCACTGCCTGCAGGACAGATGTAGACACACAAACAAAGGCTGTGCTATGGCCTCTTAATGATGCCTATGGGTAACCTCCCCCCACAGGCTTACACAGACAGACAACAGCAAGTCAGGCAGTGGGACATCGGTTCTGAAGGGTAGGAAGTCTGAAACTAATATGTAGGTAAATAAAAGCTAAGATCTGTAGTACACTGGTATGCCTCTAGGCAGCATGATAGATAAGACTACAGAATGAAATGGAGCACCTGACATACCAGTACAGTCAAAGAAAATGTGTACAGGTGTCAGGTGTGCCCCCCCATCCTATGTAGACATGTAGTAACAGGCAGGTGTGCCCCCCCCAATCCTGTGTAGACATGTAGAAATAGTCAGGTGTGCCCCCCTTCCTACGTAGAAATGTAGTAACAGTCAGGTGTGCCCCCACAAAGCCTGTGTAGAAATGTAGAAATAGTCAGGTGTGTCCCACTCCATCCTATGTAGAAATGAAGTAACAGTCAGGTGTGCCCCCCAATCCTGTGAAGAAATGTAGAAATAGGCATGTGTGTCCCCCCCATCCCATGTAGAAATGTAGTAACAGTCAATGCCATGTGATCGACGGACACCCTGCAGAAACGGTATGCTATATGTAGGTGTACAACACATAGGTCATCACTGCAATACAGACTACCTGGACTTGATCCACACATTCAATACAGATGGGCATACTGGGCATGCTCACACACACATGAAGGCCCTGTCTGCAAACACCAGTGGAACAGACATAACTGGAAGGCGCAGATGTTAGTGCAGACACTCCTCAGTATGCGCCACACATGCTTTGCACACACAGTGGACAGGAATACAGACATATATCTAAGGACAACACACTATAATAAGCCAAAGGTAGACATACATAGATATGTGGAAGAGGGTGACTGTGACAAGGAACCACCCAGGCCTGCCCCACCCAGCACACAGTGAAAGGGCCGCAACCGCATGAGATTTAGATGTCACTCACTGTAGATACTAGCCACTGGTATCTGTTAGCAGTACAGACTATGTGGTGCATGTGCTAGCTGTGCAACATGACTGTACAAGGAAGGTGTAATCTAGCATCTGCATACATGTACCTCATGAAATATGACCCTGTGTGTGCCCGCTTGTGGTCTGTCAACCTCTAGATGAATGAGTTATGGTACATGCACACACACTGCCCTCCCATAGCCCTAGAATGACAAGCCTGCTGAGGTCATCCACTGTAAAATACACCTTTGAGTGAGTTGCAGCCCAGTAAACTCTGTGGTGCATCCCATAATTGCATACTGCTTAGTGTGATAAACTAGTTAGGTAGGAGTTCTAATACCAGACTTGGCATGTGTGTGTGTGTATCTGTCTGTATAGGGAGCAATTCTTTTTAGGGTAGTCACGTGCCCTACAATTGAAATGCACTACTTTGGTAAGGCTGCTGATGTCATTCACCTAGAAATACACCTCTGTGAAGGCTATACCCCAGTGGTCTCTGTAGCATGTCCTGTAACTGCACACTGCTATAATGTGATAAATTAGTTAGGTAGGTGTTCTAATCCCAGACCTGGCAAGTGTGTATGTCTGTCTGTGTAGACAACAATACTTTTTAAGGTAGTCACACTCCCCACAATTCAAATGCTCAACTTTGGCAAGGCTGCTGATGTCATCCACCTAGAAATACACCTCTGTGAAGGTTGTAGTTCAGAAATCTCCATAGTGCATCCTGTAACTGCGTGCTGCTGTAGTGTAATAAATAACTAGGAAGGTGTTCTAATCCCAGACCTGGCAAGTTTGTGTGTGTGTCTGTCTGTGTAGAGAGCAAGGCTTTTTAGGGTAGTCCCACTCCCTACAATTCAAATGCTCAACTTTGGCAAAGCTGTTGATGTCATCCACCTAGAAGTACACCTTTCTGAAGGTTGTAGTTCAGAAATCTCCGTAGTGCATCCTGTAACTGCGTACTGCTGTAGTGTAATAAATAAGTAGGTAGGTGTTCTAATCCTAGACCTGGCAAGTTTGTGTGTGTGTCTGTCTGTGTAGAGAGCAAGGCTTTTTAGGGTAGTCACACTCCCTACAATTCAAATGCTCAACTTTGGCAAGGCTGTTGATGTCATCCACCTAGAAGTACACCTCTGTGAAGGTTGTAGCCCAGTAATCTCCATAGTGCATGCCATAAGTGCGTACTGCTGTAGTGTGGTCTATAACTCTGGTAGGGTTCTATCCAAACCCATGGCAATTCTGAATGTTTTGTGTGTGGTTCAATGTCTGTGTAGGGAGCAAGGCATTTTAGGGTAGTCACACTCAATACATTCCAAATGCCCTACATTGGCAATCCAGCTGATGTCATTCATTGTGAAATAGACCTTTGGGGAAGGAGTTCTCCAGTAATCCCTGTTGTGTATCCTATAACAGCTCCATGCTGTAGTGTGATATAGACCGCTGTTAGGAGTTCTATACACACACATGTCAGTTGTGAATGTTTTGTGTGTGTTTCAATGTCTGTGTGGGGAGCAATGCATTTTAGACTAGTCACACTCAGTACATTTCAAATGCCCTACTTTGGCAATCCTTCTGATGTCAGTCATTGTGACATACACCTTTGGGGAAGGAGTTTTCCAGTAATCCCCATGGTGCATCCTAAAACAGCTCCATGCTGTAGTGTGATAAAGACCTCTGGTAGGGGGTCTATACCCACACATGTCGGTTGTGGATGTTTTGTTTGTGTGTCACTGTCTGTGTAAGGAGAAATCCATTTTAGCCTAACCACACTCACTACAATTCGAATGTCCTATTTTGGCAATTCTGATGATGTCTTCCAATGTGATATACACCTTTGGGGAAAGAATACTCTATAATTTTCATGACGTGCTATAACTGTGTAGTGCTGTAGTGTAATAAACTAGTTAGGTAGGGGTTCTACTCCCAGACATGAGAGGTGTGTGTGTTTGTAACTCATATCCTGTGTGGAGGTGAGTGTGTGACACCTGGGCCCAATGTGGAGCGGGTTTTGCAAATTTTTTATATGGTGGCACTACTATATATCACAAGGTCCACCCTACAGGGAAAACAGATGTGAAATAGCTGAGAAGCTGGGGTGCAAATCCATACCCATACATGTGACATCAAGGCCAGGCAATCACAGTTAGCAACCCCAGTATTACCCAGTGCACACTCTCAACTCATGTCTCACACACACACACACACACACACACACACACACACACACACACACACACACACACACACACACACACACACACATATGCCAAGGCAACATCTAATATGTGGGTAGTACACTGCATATTGGCCACTGATAGTAAATATGGAGTGATTGCAGGGGGCTACAGAGGGCATGGCACCCTGTCCATCTGTCCAATAGGCACGTACATGCAGACAGTGCACCTTCCCCATGTTCCCCACTGGACACCTGTGGTGCCATCACATGTGACCAACAAAGGACATACCATGCCTGAAAAACATGCCCTGTATGGACAGATGCAACTCACACCAGGGAATGTCATTAGCATGCTATCAATGTAGGTGAAGAGTAAACCTGCGGTCCATTACCAGTTCCCACCACAGGTGGCCAAGACTGGCACATCTGATGATAATCTGCGTACACAACATGGGCCAGACACCCCAGATACAGTTCTACATGTCACTGTACATGCATGTGGGAGGTGTGCACATCCCAGACACCATTCATGTCATGGACTAAGGAACACATACATGGCAAGTGATGCGCAGCATTGGCCACACACAGTAGTTACCCAGGTGACTGGATGGGGGATACAATACCAACCTGTGTGGGCAAATGCAGAAACTACAGCCCTGAGCCACAATGCAGACCATTGTCATGTGGCCTGATGCCAAGTTATACCCATCACCTAGCCTTGTATAGCTGTCTGGCACAGACGACCACCACACACTCATGCAGAAATGAATCCATGCATGTCAGTACTGGTACCCTGTGTGTTTGTGTGTGTGTTGTATGATGCGTATGAGCACATCCACACTGACTACAACCCCCATTGGTATACTGAAGCATGCTGTCTGATGTCAGACACCTCCCCATACCCTTTGCCCATAACCTCCATATGACCCATGTGGTCCATGTGATACCTGCACAGTAATGTGCTGTGGCAATCTCACTAGTGATGAGTTGTAATCCTGGCCCTGCCAAGTGTGTCAAAGTGTGTGTGTCCCTGTGAGAGTGTGGCTATTTTGATGCTAGCACCTGTTCATGTGGACAGGCACATGTACTTCACCTAACGTATAGCTACCATATCCCTGTTGCAGATGTCACTCACCATCACATATATGTTCTGAGGGCTCTACAACATAACCTATGTGGCACATCCAATAACTGCATAGAACTATGATAGCATTATATAGTCATCAGGGGTTTGATACGCTGTGCTGGTAGGTGTGTGACACAAACACGCTTAAGTTTTACTTTCCCACCCCTCCCTGACTTGTCTTTGCCTCTGTCTGCCTCTCTCACTCCCTCACTGGTGAATGTGGAGACCTATACCTGCTTTGCTTAGGCAGCAGCATGTGTATATTAGGTAATGCTCATGGTCAGCTGATGGCCTCTGCACAAATTGCAGCCCTCCCCTAGCTGATTGCATGTGGAACAGCTGCGGTAACATTCCCATAGCCAATTGCATGGAAACACACTCCAATATCTAGGGACATCATGTTGGTGTTGGGCCTTGTCATTTACTGTGAGCAGGAACTCGATCTGTTGTTTGGCAAACAGCATCTCAGATGGATTGGGGATTTACCTCTAACAACATACACTGTGGAAACAGACCAACACACAGGAGGGGGTGTGCCTGACCTGACTACAGACTGTAAGTGCTGCTATACTTCATTTGGAGTAATTTTGGTTTAACAGGGTGTGTGTGGATATGGCTGTCCTACATGTATTAATACCTGCCATGTCAGTTCTATGTTTATGAAGACTCTCCATCTGTAGGGTCATCTGCAGACTGGGCAGTGTATGTTGCCTTTGGTTCCATGTGTTACCCACAGAGCATGTATCTGTGAACTGCAGAAGGTAGTGGGAGGATTGCAGTCTATAGATGGTGAAAGCTGTGATAGTTACTGACTTCATATCCCTCATAGGACATATGTTGCGACAAACCCTGTTACAACAGTAAATGCATGATGTTATCACAGCAACATGTCAGCATTGGCCCTGTGTATGTGCTTCCAGCCAGAACTCTGTCACCCTTCATACATATGTCATGCATTAAGAGGTGCATATGTGCTGTACACCATAATTAGTGTCATCATATCTGATAACATGCCAGTGAGATATCAGACTGCTACACATGTTATGCACAGTAGGGGTTATATTTGATGACATAACCTGGACATTCTGTGGTTGTTTGTACAGTATTGTGGTCTGTGTACTTATGGTGAATGTCAACAGTGTGTGTATTGTTAATATGTACATTGGCCTGTGCACAGACTGTGGTAGATGTCATCATTCTAGGTCCCGTCCTATCTGATGTTACATCCTGCTCCACTGTATGTTACAATATTGGCTTACATGTTTGTAGGGCCATACACACACATGTCCCATACCACAGACAGGCATTAGGCCACACTGTGTAGTAGCCCAGTATGTGCAGGGTCAGTGTGTGAGTGGCACATATGAGGATGGTGTTGGACAGGTAGTCCATATACTGCAATATTATGTTAGCTTACCATATGTGACTGTGGCTGTATTCACATTGGTTGTGGTTATGCACTTTCACATAGGTGTATCTTAGCCTGTGCTGTGACATGCCTGTACAGCTGGCTATATATGCAGGTACATGTGCATTCCCCCATAGGAGATGTAGGCCAGTGTTGAGCCAGTCTGCATGTAGCCTGCACAGTGCTTTGTTACATGTCTAGCAGCTTAGTGTACTTACCCAGTGAGATGTCATGCCCAGATACTTGCCAGATGTACTGCTGGTGGGCCTCCCTTAACAGTCATGTCAATATCTAGTGTGTAGTATGTGGCCATGGAACCTCTGTACCAGCAGTTATTATGTGTCAGGACAGATAGGGGTGTGTGAATGCATAACCTATTGGGGTGAATGTATACCAGTCGTTATGTGTTACACTCATCTACATGGCTGCTAACATCCATATTGTCAGGTTTGGTCCACATGTTCTGCACTAAGGGGCTCTGTGAATAGCTCTGGACTGTACAGAGTGTGTCAGAATGTCCACATCTATTCGCCAATATCTCTGCTGTAGTCCACAGGAGCGTTATGTGCTTGCAATGGTACTGTACTATGATGTCCTTAGGATGTCTATCAATAGCCAATGGTGCACATGTGAAAAGCAGATGTGAACTCCCACACACACAATGTCTGTGAAGACAATCCCTGTTACAGTAGCAATAGTCTATTAATATACCTGCTATACATACCTTACATCCCCTTGCACTATGAAGTTGGGACTATGGGGGCTGAGGTAGGGCTACACCCCATGTTCAGGACATATGGTGAATATATATGTACATGTGATTATCTAGATATCTATATAGATAATTACACATGTACATATCGACATATATAGATGGGTGTGTATATGTACATAGATATGCATATACACACCCAGATATATACATATACGGAGCATTACACGTATACACATATACAGATAGTGATACATATGCACATATACGTATACCATGCTGCCATTCCTGCCAGCAGTCCACTGCTGTTGTATCCCGCACACATACGGTGGAGCTGGGACCATATATGTGTGGGCTTCACCTACACAATACATGTGTTCCCATATGTACTCCAGAGTTCAGTGTATGTAACAGTGGTATATGGCCCTGTATTATTGAGTCTTTGGGTGGATGCACCATACATAACCTAGGCTGTTACACAATTTTGGAGTATCAGGGGTGAGCTGCCTTAAGGTATCTGGATGTACAGTACCATGCATTTCACCTATCTTGACATTACTTACATAAAGTGGGTTACTGCAGGCCTACTGCCTCCTGCCATACAGACTGTTCTGTTTGCCAGTGTACCTGTGATGGTGTCATTTGTGCCTTGTTATGTAACAGTTACATCCCATTGGTCAACTGAAGTCTTTACCACCTAGTGATTGTGTACAGAGTGTAGATAGAGGCTGCTGGACTATACACCTGCATCACTTACTGTTGATTGTGTGGTATCCTGTGGCCCAGTCTGTCTTCACTATTGTACGATTTGGAGGGCTTGGTCTGGATAGCAACAGTTGTGGACCTTTCCAGACTACTGTATTAGTATAACGGTTTCACAGTTACATTGCTCTGTTGATTTGGTTGTCAGTGTCTGAACAGCTATGTGACATGGCATATACATGTGTAATAGTACACAAATAAAGGTATTCCATTTCTTCAAACCTGTCTGTGGTGTTTTATTCTATGGCCTCTCTGTGGGTATATGTTGCAGGCACCAAATGTCATTTGTATGGGTGGCTCATCCAATGTCCAATTGTTAGGGTGTTAACTGTCGGCATAGTGGCTGTTCCATATTGTGTGCACCTTCTACATATGTATCTTACTGTACATACCTCTGAGTGTATATGTGTAGTCACATGTATATCTATATATATGTGTGTGTAGATATATATATATATATATATATATATATATATATATATATATATATGTATGTATATATCTGTATCTGCATATATGTGTCTGTGTATATGTGTCCTGGGGATGTTGATAGCTTCCACATTTTACATTATCTATGGGAGGCAGATTGTACTGCATGATGTGTTACCAATACCAGCCTGACATCATACAGGCGGGATGCAGTACTGTTAACATCTTGTGCCCATGTCGTGTCAGGTCCTGGTTATGGGATCTGCAACATTTGGTAGTGTATTGCAGGGTGGACGTGTCTGGCTGTGGGGGAGTATGCCTATTCATACAAGACGTATATTGTTTGGGGCCTCTCAACCCCATTAACGATGCATGTGGACATATATGTTTTTGTTAATCTGCCATTGCTATCTACAGATGTATAGCCATATATATCTATATAGATATATATCTATCTGTTTACATATATATAACTATGTCCGTATATACCTACATAGGTATATATCTGCATGCATATATGTAACTTGCTATGTATATGTAGACATATAGGTGTAGACATATATATGTGTCGATGTAGGCATTTGCATGTATATATGTTTATATATATTTATATATATGTCTATATGTATGTATATATATATATATATATATATATATATATATATATATATATATATATATATATATATACATATACATATCTACATATATAGATATGTTGTATCTGTTTAGATATTAATATATTTACACACACACATACATCTACATGTTAGTATACTTTCTCTGTACTGTTGCATGATTGGGCTAGATGATATGTTTCTGAAAACATCAGATTTATGTATATCTGTCATGGCTTAGTGATAAATCACTTTGGCTATGGTGTGCAGAGTCCTGGATTCGAGCCGTGCAGAGGCCATTTATTTTGTTGCTGGGCAGAACACAAGCCATTGGATGCAGAGTGATTATGGCACTCTAAAGCAGTTGTAAGTGGGTTTGCGTGGGTTTGCGATGAGGTAAGCATTGCTAACTTCTGGTTACAGTTTCTTATACTCAGTTAGCTTCTAAATTGCTTAATCTGTGTAGGCAGTGCTTAACCCCATGCAAACAGGCTTAGACCCACTTACTGCTGCTTAAAAGTGCTTACTCCTGCTTACCCCCACTATAATTTCTTTAAAAGAAAAGAAAAAAGGGTTGAGAGGAAAGTGGTGAAAAAGAGGGAAAGACAGTAGGGAAAATAGCTAGGGATGTGCAGGAAGGGTGTAGGGAAGGTCCATAGCTGCCCATTTCTTCTACAGCAACAATTGTGCATATACACTGAATTTGGAGGTAGATTTGGACACTCAAACCCCTGGGAGAGGGGTGAGGACAACAATAATAAGTTGTGATGCCAATTAGACCAGATTACATGTGTCCAGTGGACACTTGTGTGAAATGGACAGCTATGTATGAGGCAAGATTTTTTTGTGGGAGCAGATTGCCATTTTTTTTTTCAGGTGAGAGTGGGATGTTGGGGAGGGGTAGTAGATGTATTTGGGGAGGTAGGTTGGGTAGGTTCATAGGTTCATAGGTTCATAGGTTTATACTAGGCTATCTGCCCTAAGGCATTTTTATATGAAAAAATACTGTGCCCATTAGTTTGTTGTGCCTCTGTCCAGCAGTGACACAGAGATGATTCCCAGGATAAACCTACGATCTCCCATCCACAGGTCAAGATTTCTCATGAACAGAGCCAGTCACATGGACGGGATTTTATTCCACAGCATAGGAGTCTCTGAGTGATAAATCTATCCCTCCAGCACGCCCTATTTATATCCTAGTGGTTTTGTGGATTTGATTTTTGAAGTGGAGCATGTCCATTAATTCGGGTTGGACATGGCCTATATCACCTCTGAACAGATGGTATGCAACTGAATAGAGCTGGAGTTTCTTCAATCTGGCAGCATATTATCCTTTTGGTGAGGAACTTGCTGCAGATGTTGGGTGCAATACATCCCGAATGGGGCATTGTACTCTATCATTGGTCTGATAAGTGAAGAGTACAGGGGAACAATGACCTTCATGATTAGGTGTGCAATGTAGAAGGTCTTTCTAACCAGTTTAGCAACGTGAGTGTCAAAAGAAAGGCCACTGTCAACCTGGGTCCCCAGGTCCCTGATAACTTCTTCTGTGCTTAGTGGATTGCCACCTATATGGTAGCTTGGGGTTACCTTTGTTTTTCGAAGGGTATGGCTATACATTTTATGGCTCTGGCATCAGCTATCTGTTTCCGTGAGTCCCTTCTGAAGGATATCCTTGTCCGATGCACTTTCCACTATGGCGCCCAGTTTGCAGTCGCCTGCAAACTTTGTCAGCCAAAGTCCTCCCATGTTGGCCTGTACTTCTGAGAAGTAGATGCCAAACAATAGGGGCCAAGGACCGACCCTGTGGGACACCACTTGTGACCGGATTGGAGTATGACATAGTGCCAGCAACTCTAACCCTGTGGGTTCTGTCCTGCAACCCATCTTGTGACATATGGGTTTACATTTAAGCTGGTAAGTTTTCTAATACGTGGGGTATTGGGTCGAAGGCCTTGGGAAGGGCAAGGTAGGCTGTATGGCCTGCCTTCCCCTCATAAAGGGCCTGGGTGACTGTTTCAAGAAGTTGACCAAGTTCAAAAGGCATGATCTGCCCTTGACGGTTAAACTGGGTCGGGTCCAATGTCTGCAAGTCCCCTATATCTTTGTTTATGAGCTCCATTATGATCCTCTCCATAGCTTTGCAGACTAGACTTGTTAAGCTTATGGGGCGGTAATTACCAGGGTCCATAGAGGCACCCCTTTGTGGAGTGGGACCAATCCTGTGGTAAGGCTGACATTAAACAGTCATTTAGACACCATCCGTCCCATTGATGCCGCTTTTAGAGAGAGCAGCTTCACCTGCGCATTTGAGATGTCTGGGAGGCTACACTCTGCTGGGATGGTTATCTCTCCTTTAGGGGTGAAGTTTGCACTGAACCTATCTGCCAGTATGTTGGCAATGTCTGTGGGTTCAGTGATTTTTGTATCATTTTGGACTAATTCTGAGCATATCTGGGAGTTTCCACCCAGGTTCCTAACATAGCTGAAAAAGGCCTTATGATTGTCCTTTGTTAACAGACAAGACCTAGGTTAACAGACAAGACACACAAGACACATACAGGGATGGTATATGACATATGTGGGGGTGTAAACACCTTGATGGGGATGGGGTGTTGGGATATCGGAAGCCCACAAGTCTCCTAGTGGTAACAGTGGAACTGAGGTCCCCACCCATGGGCAGTCAACACTGCACCTTCGCAGCCCCAAAGGTGGCTGTGTTGGGGGCTGTGCCTCAGAGCCAGGCTGAATCTCTCATGACATGTGGCCCTAAAGCTGGCATAGAAGATCACCAAACTGCTTATTGATCACTCTATGCACCACGATCCCGTCCTGGCGATTGGTGATAGGTGCCTGTCTGCGCCCACTCCCAGGAGGGGTGAGTCCCATCCCCTGAGGTTGATCCACCCAAAGGTGGTGCAGGACCAATGGACAGGGAGGTCCGGGGTTAGGCCCCAGACATGCTGTTGCCAGGTGCCACAGCCAGCTGAGGTGGGACAGGTGGGTCCACTGGGACCAGCCTTCCCAAGTGTGCTATAGTGTTTAGATTTCATCATCATGTAGGGGTTAGTAATAGTCAACACATTCCAAGGTTAGGTATAACAGCATGCATAGATATTCCCATTAACGCAGACACCAGATACGGAACAGTTGCATAGCAAAAAAATAAAACATGCATATATGGGACCACAGTGGTAATAAGAACAGCATGTAAGTACATTGATGGCACCATGCCAACAATGTTGGAATAATTCAATATGGCACATGCTTGGGAACCATTAAAATATTTATCAAGCAATTGGACATTATCAGAGTCAGTACATACCAGTTGGGTGGGTATGTTGATTATTGTTGGAGATAAGGTGGGGGGTGGAGAAAGATGTCAGTTGACAAGTAGTATATTCCTGTAGTCCACATTACTTTCTTAGTCAGTGCTGTTGTCTGTACCTTACAAGTCTTACTACACTACCCTATAGTCTTATTGTGGACAGTGATATGGCTGTCATCATCATTACGGCGGCACAGTGGTGCAGCGGTTAACGTTGTCGCCTCACAGCAAGAGGTTCTCTGGTTCGATTCTTGGCTGGGGTGCCTTCTGTGTGGAGTTTGCATGTTCTCCCTGTGTTCGCGTGGGTTCCCTTCAGGTACTCCGGTTTCCTCCCACATTCCAAAGACATGCATCTGGAGCATTTCTCCCCGGGTCTCCGCTGAAAACAGGCTCTGTGGAACCTAGTCAGACATTCCCGGTCAACAAATGTTAAATAAAAAAAAATAAAAATAAAAAATTACACATGGACCAGTTTTGCCTGCAGTATACACCTCTTACCTGGTATACCTGTGGAGGGAATGTTTGTTAACACTAAATGTTTGTACACATACTCCCATATTCCGGGTTGATGTTTTGCATTATGCTATCCAACTCTGTCTGCACAGATTCATGCCATGTGTTGACCACATGCTGGTGTACCTGGACATATCTAGAATATTGCCCTCTTCCGCCTTTAGTGATCTGACACACACATATACATGTTTTCCTACACAGTTATATTATGTAGCGCAGTGTGGGTGACAGTGACAAGTGATACTTTATTATTCAGAGAAAATGGAACACTCACAATCCCCTACAATACCAGGGTGGACAATATGAGTACAGGTTATATTGGTCTGTATTTCTCAGCACAGTGTTCTTATCCAATGTACCTGCGGGAGCAATGTTTGTTAGCACTACCTGACCTGACTGTTGCCACACAAAGTTCCAGATTACACATTAGTATTATGCACATACATCTCACTCTGTTACTGTACACACTCTGGTCACAGCTTGACAACATGGGAGTGTAGATAGGACATACTTGAAATATTACTCTCCTACCAGTTTTGGGAGTTGCTATAGTGACAGGTGTGTTCTCATGATGGTTGACAATCACTTGTATTCCCTGTATCCTGGCTACACATCTGGGATCATCCCACAGACTTACCAGGGGGACAGGCAGCAGATATGGGCAAATATACTGGAGATTCTCACCTCATGTGTACAGTTGAGGGGTATGAATCTGTATGCAGTCTAATTCCATTCCCAGGATTCAGATCATGGCTGTGTCTGCTACAACTTAAACACTGCCCATCACAGTTGTGTCTGCTATATTGATATTGCTGTATATCCCCAGTCTGCTTTCTGTCTTATTAATCCCCTGTGCTTATGCATTCTGACCTTGTATAACAACGCTCTTATACAGATTTCCTAGACAGTTATATGTTGTTGGACAGTGTGGGTGACAGTGATGTGTAATAAATCATTATTCAGAGCAACTGCATATCATTCTTGTATTTCTGGGCATAGTGTTGGTATCTGACAGACCTGTGGGAGGAATGTTTATTAGCACTACCTGAATGTTCCCACACACAGTACCAGGTCCCACATTACTTTTATGCACATACATCTCACTCTGTTACTGTACACACTCTGACCGCAGCTTAACAAGTTGGGGTGTAAATGGGACATATGTGGCTTCTTAGTCACATAAGTTATTGGGGAATTGCTAGTGTGCCAGGTTTGTTGTCATAGATGTGTGTCAATCAGTTGTATTTCCTGTTTGCTGCCTATACGTCTGGGATAATTCCACTGATTCCCAGGGGGACAGATTGATAGGCAATAGATATGGGCCAATTTGATAGACATTCTGGACATATCTGTACAGTTGTGGGGTATGATTCTATATGCAGACTACTACCACTGGCAGGATTCGAACATTGGCTGTGTATGCTAAATAAACAACAGTTCACATCTCAGCTGCATGTGCTATTCATTTTTTGCTGTCTGCATATTCCCTGCATACTGTCTATGTGTCTCTCAGTTGTAGTAAATGGCCTCTGGGGATTACACCTGTCATATACAGGCATTCCTACACATTCAATTTATGGTGCATGGTGTAGGTAACAGTGCTTAATACAACAGTACTATTATATGATTGCAAATCTACATTACCATATAATACCAGAATATGCACATGCAGTCCAACAGTTAGACTTGTTTTGTCAGGATATTACACTTTTATTGATATACAAACAATATGAGACTCTTCCTGCCATATTTTCTATTGTATTCAGTACTTGCCTTGAACAATACAGGTTTTATACTAGCAGTTAATTTACTGCTAATTTTATTTTTATTTACTATGACAGTAAAAGCATGATTATTACTGACCTGCCTCGCATCGTAACCTCACCAGGTGGCTGATGTGGGCCTCCTGGTTTACGGCCCGCTCCGTTGTAGCTGTGGGGGACATAAGAGGAATATATAGTCATACCTACCCATGATATATCTGAGCTGGCAATTAGTACACATACTGAGGTGATACTTACACATACTGGGGTGATACTTACACGCATCTGCCACATCCCCTGATGCTCTAGCCTCTTGGAGCCACTCCTCCAAGAGGTTCCCCTTCCGCCGCTTCAGGTCGGCATAGTGGTGCCTAACCTACTCACCAGTTTGGGGTATGCCAGTGGCACTGGTGAGGTCGTGGGAGATGGTCCCAGGCCTCCACCTTATATTGGGAGCCCTGGTACTGGCCCTGCAGCAGTCTCTGTGCATGGTCTTTAACTAGGAGTCCTGCCAAGACCTTGGACGCCTGGATGCACCAGCACTGTGCCCGGAAGCACACTCCTTCTCCCCTTGCTGCCATAATGCCTGCAAGGGAAAGCTATAACCAGTTATGAGATGTTTTCCTGCCTCTTGGGTTTAAGTAGGGCCGATTTCCCACACTTTTCTATGATTGGCTGGTTTTGAAAAGGCTAAGCTATGGGCTACCCTGCTTACCTAAGGTTGGCATTGTTTAAAGGGGTATACCACTGGGCACAATGAGTTAGCTGGTCTACACATTGTTCACACCTCCTAAGATGGCCTGTGCAATGCTTAGCATTGCTTACATTAGACTTTCATTATAATGCCTTTTTTGGCATTGTGTTATTATTCATTACACTTTATATGTATGCCTGGTATCCCTGACTGATGTGTACATGCACTCTGTGGGGTCCTTGTGTTTTATTGGGGACTTCAATACTCTATTACAATTACACCTCACTTCTGGGCTTACTTCTGTACTCCAGTTCACATATTTATGTTATGTAGTGGGTTATGTCCCATATGACTGTATATTGATGCCTTTCACAGGATCAGTTTGGTTATACTATGGTGAGGACTTGTTTGCTACTGCCTCATTCTTCTGTACTTCTGTGATGGCTTGGTGGATAACTACTGGGGCTATGGTGTATATGGTCCTGGGTTTGAGACGCATGGCTGTTTATTTTGTTGATGGGCAGAACAAGGGCTGTTGGATACAGAGTGATTAAGGCATTTTTGGGCAGTTGTAAGTGGGTTTGCATGATGGTATGCAATGCTAACCTGCCGTTACATCTGTTTACAGAGAGTTAGCTTGAGACTTGCTTAGCCAGTGTAGTCATTGCTTACTGCCGCGCAAACGGTGTTACACTCACTTACTAGTGCTTACATATGCTTACTACTGCTTATTGGTACTTAGACCTGCTTACTAGTGCCTTATTCATTATGACACTGACACCTCACATGTGCATTTACTGCAGTACTCCAGTTCATAAATATATGCTATTTAGTGGGTTATGCAACAAAAATATTGGTCATAACGTGCTTTGCCATGTAAAATTGGCCATGTTGCAGTGAGACTTGAACCAGGAATGCCTGCTCACTACACTATTGCTCTGCTGCTTCATTTGCATATATCTTCCTTGTTTTCCTCTTCAGCCTTTTAAGCTGCTTTAAACATAGCTAAGCGATGGCACACCCTCACACCTACCATTAGCTGTATTCAGATGGTTAAAAAGAGAAAAAGGTTTCTTCATTTTATTTCTATATTCTGTTGCTGTTATACACAAGGGGGACTGTTGATGGGGATATGCAGTCACCTGTGAGCAGTCTCGCTCATTGCATTCCCCTGTCTGTTGTTCTACATTGCGGGCCTTGTTTATTCTGAGAGCTCTGCTCTCAGACACGCCCGCTGCACTCTTACATGCTCCGTGTAAGGGTAGGAGCTCGAACAGAGCGCATCATTAATATGCATGGCACGCTGCCATCCTGCTCCTTAATAGTCGCTTCCATGCAGGACTAAGCTAGTCCTGCATGGGAGATTAGTAAATCCGGGGGATAGCCAATTAACCCTTTACTCACCTCAAGGCTAAACAAGCAGCAGGTGTATAGTGCACAAATAAGTCCTCCTGCAAACATCATATTTTGGTAATAGGTAGCAGAAAGAAACCTAATGTCTTAACAGCTGTGGACTCCCACAATATAAAATAATGACATTATATCCACATAGTCAACTGCAAACCAGTGACTACTGATAAAGCAGTAAGCCTCATGTAAAGTACAGTAGACTGTTGCAACAACATAAAAACAATAATATAACAGCTATAATGAATGGATTACTTTTGTTAACTAGCATTTTGGCTATCATTTGTATGCAGCATCTAACTGGCATTCTGCCTTGGAGGAATGAATTCAATAGCTTATAACCATGTAGTATTCCACCTCACTTCAGTATAAATCTTTTTCTTCAGGGGATGGGGTTTTATACAGTCAAGCAGTTATACAACATACTGCTGCTTAACAACATTAATGTTAATCCAAAATAACATAATTTCTACTAAATTTATACTAACATTTTCATATCAGGATTTATCTCTTAATCCATTTATCTGCTATAAATGTGAAAATCATAGCGTTTCAGCAATTTAGTAGATTAATGTGTATTTATATTCATCACATTATAAAGCATGAATATCTAGCTGCTTGCTAAGTTTTTGCTGAATAGCTTGAATATTCTTAGTTCATATAAAATACATTATGTACAGACTGATTACATCAAGTGCTGTTACTTTCCTTAAATTGAATACTACACTCTTCTTAGATGCGAGATTGCAGTACAACTGGAACTGGGTATGTGTCCTTTCCCCACTGAAGTGCAATGTCAGAGGTGATATATATATATATATATATATATATATATATATATATATATATATATATATATATATATATATATATATATATATATATATATATATATATATTTTACATAGTTTATGGGAGTGCAAGGGGGCTTGCCGCCTTGCAAAAAAGAATATTTTTAACATGTTTTTGTTTTTTGATATTTTCTAAAAGTGCTCAATTACTTTTGAACACATTGTACTTTGTACTCAATATTGTTGTTTCTGTTTGTTTTGAGGAGTCAAAACAGATTCACAGATATATTCACAGCACAGCATTCGCAGCGTGCTGTTACGATGTTGAAGTCTAACAGCATGCTACCTTCAGCATGGCACAGCATGATAGTCTTTCCTTGCTTATTATCCCAAATATGTCCAGCTTGTTTCCGGAAATGTTGCAATTCAAAATGGATGTTATGTATATACTGTACATCTTGTAAACAACTTTGGTTTTACTGCTGTCTGTCTGCAACATTTCTTTGCATATAAGACTCTATGACAAGCCTAAGGATATGCAACAAACATATTTTTCAAGAGTCTTTTAAAAACATTTGATTTTGCATTTGTTGTTATGTAGTGTATACTTCGTGAATATTTGCATTGCTTACTTATATATATATATATATATATATATATATATATATATATATATATATATATTTATTTTTTTTTTTTTGTATGGCAGGTTCTACTGTACTATACTGTACTGTAGTGCATGAACATAGTTACTGTACTGTTATTACATTGTACTTACAGTATTATTATTTTTATTACTACAGTATACAGTATTATGTATTAATTTGAAGAGTTTCTAAAGTGTTTTACATGTAAAGAAAAGTAAAATAAATACTAGACTGAGGCAAACATTTGACTAAGTGACATTTAATTAGAACCATATGTACTTGTTTCAACTTACATATAATTTTGACTTGACAGACTAAAAAATGGATCTCATTCTTAACCTTGGGACTATCTGTAGTTATCAGGGAAACTACACTGGTGTTATAGCAGCACATAAACTATTATTGGCATCCGGGATGTGGGAGCTACTAGACACTAGGGATTACCCTGACCTTGAGTATCATAACAGCAAGGACAGTAGTATGGGGATCAGTGGGTAGGGGAAACACTAGACAAAAGGGCAGCCACAATTGTGCCATAACTCTATTAGGAGGACTGGGGGAAAGAAAGACACCAGGACAACTAAACGTGTGCTGTAATGGTGCTTCAACTATTACAGGATTCAGGGGTGGGCAGGACCATAGGAGGGCAGACTAATCTGGGACAAGAACTGTGACTGTCATGTGTGCATGTGTTTTTTTTCTTTTCTTTGAGCATGTACTTGTGTATGTCGAGGAGTGACTGGGGGTAATGCCAGTGCTGACATCTGCAGCGGTTTACTACCACATGTGCAGATCAGCAATGATCTGCACATGTCAGTAGTAACTTTGATCCATCATGATTTACATATCTATAAACCACAAAATACCACATCATGGGAACAGGGCCTTTTTAACATGAGATGTATGACTCATTCTATGCCTTTTAATGAATTCCCAAGTTAATGTTGTAGCTATTTGATGTGTGTGACGATAGGAGATACTGCCAGCCATGCCAGGGAGAAGTGGGGCAGTGGATGTATGACTTATGCCAGCACAGCTAGCTGGAATTTTGTAAATAATTATATATCATTTGTATATCAAGCTGATCTGTGCAGATGCTTGTGCTGAAAATGCATTTGTGAGCTTTGCTTGTGTTAATTGTGTTGAATGTATCAACAGTGCACCCTTCTGAAGTGAAGAGAAATGTATATGTATTATGGTATCTGAATTAAATGTATAAGTTTTAATAGAGGACACTGGCATAGCAAAGGTTAACTAGCTGGCTTATTTTAAGAAAACTTAGGGAAATATAAATGAGCTGTTGAATCATTAAAAGGCACACCAAAGTGCCGAGTAGGACTGGAAACGCTGGGTCTGAGACATACCCTTTGTTCATTAGCTCAGTGAAAAGATGGGAGGGCCCCAGGCTCTGCCATAAACATTTGGATGTGTATTGCAGCTGTCTATGGTCAATTGCTGTTTCAAACTTCAAAAGGAGATATTGTGAGAGTCTAGAGTAATGTAACCAGATGAGGTCATTCTGCAAGTCATCTTAGATATTATATTTTACAGGGACTAATCTCAGAGGATAAAGCATTCTGTTTGGGATCCTGTCTAGAAAGACTGCTCATGTATTTTATCTTGCCTTGCCCAAGTAAGTTATTAGGGAACAGTAAATTCTCTTAGATTCAGTCAGGAATATAGTGAAGCTTAATTTAAAGATTTTTTTCTTTATTTGTATGAGTCTGTCCAATGTTGTTTTCAATATTTTCTGTGATTTGAATTCTGTGGTTTACTGTGAATATATATTAAATATTTTCATGTTCTTTTATTATTTATTATTAAATATATTTAAAACTTTTATTGTGTCTGGTCCTTAGTATCTAACCTTTGAGAGTACATATATTCATTGCTGACACTGTGTGTGCTACTCCAGAAGTCCTAGCCGTCTTGGTTTACTACTACCATTTGTATTAGTATTAATATTGGACAGTATAATTGGACACTCTTTGTTAAGGGCCTTAGAGTAGCTGATTGTGAAGTGTGTGGTGGGAGTAATAACTACTTTATACTCTAGGCA
>NC_056751.1:475027161-475054661 GCF_019279795.1 Protopterus annectens
TAACCAGAGATGAGACATCTTGGCAGAAAATCTGCATGAGTCAGAAGGCTTTCTATCCACATCTGAGACTTAATGGTTGAAATAGAGCTCATTCTCGAGGTTGGTAACTGTGTGTCTTATAATGGGTCACTTTTAAGAGGAACATGAATGATGTTACACCAGAGAGGGAACGGGGTTCTGCTGAAGACTGTGCTCCACAACTCAGAATATAAGTTGAGTGAATCATTACCACAAAAGATGTCATTCTGATCTAGGTTATTTTGCAGAATTTGGTTATCATGTATGAGCTACAAAAGCACCCACTTTGCAGTTGTCAATAAACATGCATAACCATTTACCTTGGATTCCCAAACTGGATGGAACTCAAGATGACATACTTTAAGAGACTTATTATGACACTTCTATGCCTAGAGGAGATACTTTGGACTATGGGTTTGAACAGTAAGCCAATTAGCTATCCAGAGGTATTTATAAATAATAGTAATATCATGGCTAGAGAGTTTCCTTATGATGTCCACATGGGGAAAATGGTCAAATTCTAAGTTTGGTGCCTGGCCTTGTCTAAAGTTTCTGTGATCTTGTGTAGGAGTTACTTCATCCTACTCATTCTGCTTTGTTTTTCTTTTTGCTACACGTCCTAAGATACTTTGAAGATGTTTGCTCTGAAAAGGTCTGCTGCTGTCACATGTGGAAACCTCTTTGTAAGTAGTAAGGACAGGCAACTAGATTTCAGTGTTATACTTTCTGGTGTTCCTTACGTTTGCTGCTTTAGTAGTAGGACTGTCAGCTGTGTTAAGTCATATATTACTTTTGCACATGATTGGAATACTGCTATATGTTTCATTTTCTCAACAACTTGCTTTTACGAAAAACAATTATTCCTCTATTACTCTTTTACTCAAAATACTCAACCTCTATATCTGCTTCCAATCAATTTACTTAAACACTTCTTTCATTTCCCTACAATCTGTGAAGACATGGGAAAGCAGAACAACATGATACCAAGTAAAAAGAAAATTACAGAATAGTTGCCTCTAACTTTAATCTACATTTCCTGCAAATGATCCTAAAAAATCTTCAAGGTGAAAACGTATATTTGCTGCAGTAGTTTTTAGACTAGTAAAGTCTACTTGCAATTTAATATTAAGCACTGAAATAGAAATATTATACTCACTTCTGGCGTTATACATTCAGCAGTCCAGCCTAATACCAACCTCTCCTACCAATATTTAATAACAATTTTAAAAACAAAATTTTAAAACATATTGTTTTGCGTCTTTACCATTAATATCAGAATGTTATTCTATTTTTGATAAACAATTGAATAATAATTGCTTTAGGGAAAAAATATTAATTTCTTAAGTTCTTAATATGCTGACTTTAGCACACATATTCAAGATAGCATAGGACAGGTTGGAAAGGGCGAGAGGAAGACAGGGATGGGGGGATTTAATATGTTAGGTACACATAAAAGGCAGATTATATAGGCTTATTGCCTGATTCTTCCATCAACAAAAATGTAACACAATCATCATTAGCAGAGATGTAATATATTTTGCCAAGATAGTTAAGACATATATGATCTCAAACAAGAAGGATAAGACCTTCAGGACTGATTTTTTTATATAACTTTAGAGTACTAACGTTTTTACAGTTTTGGAAAATATCATTTGTAGACCTGAAATGCTCAGATACCACTCATCAAATAAATAAATAAATCAATAAATAAAATTAATTAAAAAATGATTAGTTCACCTATTCCTATTATTTCATTCCCTCAACCATTCTCTAATAACCACTTTATCCATTTTGGGGTTCCAGGGAGCAAAAACTAATAAATCACTTAGTTGAATGAGTCAGTTGAATCACTCAGGCACTGAAATATATTCTTGATATGTGTGGTATTGTACAGCAGAATGCAAATGCACACAAACAGGCATCACACATACCCACACCACATACACAAGCACACACTAAATACACATACCACACAAACACATGTACAGGCATGCACAAACACACATAGACTCGCACGTGCGCGCACGTACAAACACACACACCCACACACACACACACACACACACACACACACACACACACACACACACACACACACACACGCACACGCACACACACACACACACACACACACACACACACACACACACACACACACACACACCACAGTCTCTGTACCTTTTGCCTTAACTTGTAAGCCCTCTGATCACTCCCCTGATCACTGCAATAGTTTATGTGCCATTATAGCACATTTGCATATTCCCTGATATTTTAGTCTGTCAAGGTAGCTTAAGTGGTCAAAGTCAAGACTTTTTCATACTTAGTAATCTTTGAGGCTTCCAAGTTGTACAAAGTACTTTGACAGGCAAATGTCAAAGGAGTAAATGTATTTAAAAATGGGTCAAGAGGGGACAATGACTTCACTAACCAGAGAAGAGACATCATGGCAGAAAATCTGCATGAGTCAGAAGGCTTTCTATCCACATCTGAGACTTAAAGGTTGAAATAGAGCTCATTCTCGAGGTTGGTAACCGTGTGTCTTATAATGGGTCACTTTTAAGAGGAACATGAATGATGTTACACCAGAGAGGGAACGGGGTTCTGCTGAAGACCGTGCTCCACAACTCAGAATATAAGTTGAGTGAATCATTACCACAAAAGGTGTCATTCTGATCTAGGTTATTTTGCAGAATTTGGTTATCATGTATGAGCTAACAAAAGCACCCACTTTGCAGTTGTCAATAAACATGCATAACCATTTACCTTGGATTCCCAAACTGGATGGAACTCAAGATTATATACTTTAAGAGACTTATTATGACACTTCTATGCCTAGAGGAGATACTTTGGACTATGGGTTTGAACAGTAAGCCAATTAGCTATCCAGAGGTATTTATAAATAATAGTAATATCATGGCTAGAGAGTTTCCTTATGATGTCCACATGGGGAAAATGGTCAAATTCTTTAGAAAGTTTGGTGCCTGGCCTTGTCTAAAGTTTCTGTGATCTTGTGTAGGAGTTACTTCATCCTACTCATTCTGCTTTGTTTTTCTGTTTGCTACACGTCCTAAGATACTTTGAAGATGTTTGCTCTGAAAAGGTCTGTTGCTATCACATGTGGAAACCTCTTTGTAAGTAGTAAGGACAGGCAACTAGATTTCAGTGTTATACTTTCTGGCGTTCCTTACGTTTGCTGCTTTAGTAGTAGGACTGTCAGCTGTGGTAAGTCATATATTACTTTTGCACATGATTGGAATACTGCTATATGTTTCATTTTCTCAACAACTTGCTTTTACGAAAAACAATTATTCCTCTATTACTCTTTTACTCAAAATACTAAACCTCTATATCTGCTTCCAATCAATTTACTTAAACACTTCTTTCATTTCCCTACAATCTGCGAAGACATGGGAAAGCAGAACAACATGATACCAAGTAAAAAGAAAATTACAGAATAGTTGCCTCTAACTTTAATCTCCATTTCCTGCAAATGATCCTAAAAAATCTTCAAGGTGAAAACATATATTTGCTGCAGTAGTTTTTAGACTAGTGAAGTCTACTTGCAATTTAATATTATTAAGCACTGAAATAGAAATATTATACTCACTTCTGGTGTTATACATTCAGCAGTCCAGCCTAATACCAACCTCTCCTACCAATATTTAATAACAATTTTAAAAACAAAATTTTAAAACATATTGTTTTGCGTCTTTACCATTAATTTCAGAATGTTATTCTATTTTTGATAAACAATTGAATAATAATTGCTTTAGGGAAAAAAAATATTAATTTCTTAAGTTCTTAATATGCTGACTTTAGCACACATATTCAAGATAGCATAGGACAGGTTGGAAAGGGCGAGAGGAAGACAGGGATGGGGGGATTTAATATGTTAGGTTCACATAAAAGGCAGATTATATAGGCTTATTGCCTGCTTCTTCCATTAACAAAAATGTAACACAATCATCATTAGCAGAGATGTAATATATTTTGCCAAGATAGTTAAGACATATATGATCTCAAACAAGAAGGATAAGACCTTCAGGACTGATTTTTTTTATATAACTTTAGAGTACTAATGTTTTTACAGTTTTGGAAAATATCATTTGTAGACCTGAAATGCTCAGATACCACTCATCAAATAAATAAATAAATAAATAAATAAAATTAATTAAAAAATGATTAGTTCACCTATTCCTATTCTTTCATTCCCTCAACCATTCTGTAATAACCACTTTATCCATTTTGGGGTTCCAGGGAGCAAAAACTAATAAATCACTTAGTTGAATGAGTCAGTTGAATCACTCAGGCACTGAAATATATTCTTGATATGTGTGGTATTGTACAGCAGAATGCAAATGCACACAAACAGGCATCACACATACCCACACCACATACACAAGCACACACTAAATACATATACCACACAAACACATGTACAGGCATGCACAAACACACACGTACTCGCACGTGCGTGCACGTACAAACACACACACACACACACACGCGCGCGCACACACACACACACACACACACACACACACACACACACACACACAGACACACACAGATATACAAGTACAGAACATTTTTGAAATTTTTGGTGGATTGCCTTTTTAAAAAGCTGCACTGCTACACTGAACTGTGCTCAGTGCACCACCAAAGTTAGACTTATTATATAGTGGGTTGTCTGCATAAGACCTGTTTTTCCCTATGACAGACATGCACAATCTACCTTATAATCCAGGTCTGAGGATCAAATAACCTGTACCAAGTGCAAATAAATGCATCTTGAGCTGCAGTACACCCCAACCAAATAACTAAGCATTTTTTCCCCTTAGTAATATGATCACCCAAACAGTATCCTAAACAAACTGAACTCCAAGCAGTTGCAATCACCCCTGCTCACACTTGAGTCATTTCTGCCAAAACCATGGACCAGCTCTTCCTTACATTTCTTTAGCGAGCTTGATTGAGATAGGTATCATGAAACAATGTATAAATTGCCACATGTTGCATGGCAATCATCTACTACTCAAACAGGTTAACATAGTAGACCTATGTGTATGTATATATATATATATATGTGTGTGTGTGTGTGTGTGTGTGTGTGTGTGTGTGTGTGTGTGTGTGTGTGTGTATTTAATGTCCTTGGAGGCAAAAATGTCACGCACAGTAAACTCAGACACCAAAATCATCAGCTGTATACCAGCACACCACACCTCACCAAAACCATCACAATGCACATAATCCATTATATGCTGAGATTCTAAAGTTTGACTTGCTTAAACATCAAAGATCTCCAAAACACAACACAGGCACAAATCACATGCAGCAAGTTAGTCATACCACCTCACATGGGACAAGTAGTCCCAAAGTCATGGATGCTGAGTCTGCAAAGCAGCTATCTTTCCAACCAAACATTCTAGTTTTAGGTGACTCCATAATAAGATATATAGATGTACCTCTTACCAGCCTGAACAAGGAAATAGTTAGTTAGTTAGTTGCTTGTCTGCTGCCAAGATTTATCAGAGCCCACAGGCACTCAAGTCCTTGAACAAGTAATGTGGGTGTCAATGACTTGAGGTGTACCTCCCTGGCCTATATGATTATAGACATGACGGAGCTCTCAAACTATGTGTCCCAGGCAGGTATAAGCTAAGAAATGAGCAACATTCTACCTTCCGAGGATGATGCCAAAATATGAGCGAAAAAATAATTGACATCAATAATTCACATTTTTGTGATATTTAAGGGGGGGGTCCAATATTTGTCTACCTGGGAGGATATGATCAAACAGACTATGCTGCTTCCCCTGGGATGAGCTACATCTGTCCCCTCTAGGTTTCTGTTATTGGCAAAGACATTGTACACCACCATAGCGCCTTTATTTAGGCAATGCCAAACTGATAAGCCTACCAACATAATGAAGAAGCAAACAAAAATGTGAAGGTGTTACTGATCAAAGCTAGGAGCCTAAACAAGAATATCCACTCTCTGGAAGCCATCCTCACACTGGGGGATGTAGACTTCTGTGTAATGACTGAGACTTAACTTAAAATGTTGAAGACTACTCTGGCTGTGCAGGGCTATAAAGACTTCAACATGTTTAGACCAGCTGCTGCCCAGGAAAGAAAAAAAAAAGTGGAGGTGTCTCAATCTTCATCCAGAAGAGACTCACAACAAGGGAGGTAAAGCTGCATCATGTCCAAATAACCATCAAAAATGTCCCTTATTATTAATTAGCTAGCTACAGAACTTCTTGTATGACTCAAGAAAGCCATGAGCCTATCTATTGGAAATTGACTCAGTAAGTATTAATTCCAGTACCATTTTCATAGGTGATAGACTGGGAAATCTATGCCACTAGTACACAAGCATGAAGATTCCTGGTCTTTGTCAATACAATTGCACTAGAAGAATTAGTCATAGTACCCACTTGGGGGAACAACATCTTAGTTCTTGTCTTTACTAATAAAGGGCCATCTTGCACCATCCATTGTGTATCTTTGCCACTTTATACGACTGACGAAAAAGATATTGCCTTCAAAATAAAATTAAAATCAAAGACCCCTCCACCCAAGTCAGCTTTAGAAAGTTCTCTAAGACAAACCATCTACTCTTAAGTAATATACTGGCAAGTTTCAAATCCCAACTAAACTGAGTTAACTCCACTGAATATGCGGAAATGTGCACCACCACACTATACCAGCATGTAAACAGTAAATAGATGCAGCTGTACTCTGCATGAATAAGCACAGGGCAAACATCAGAAAAAACACCCTTGGTGGAATCATAGTATTCGAAAGTTTTACAATAAAAGGTGGAGAATTTGTGCCAAAAGAAAGATAAATAATTCCCAGAAAGTTAGAATCCTCATCACTGAAATAAACAAACAACTCATGATCTTAATAAAATCCACCAAAGCCAAGTTTGAGACTAAAATAGCTAACCAGGCAAAATACAATCATAAGGCCTTTTTCAGTTATGTTTGTAATCTCAGAGGCACAGCATAGCAATATGCTTAGCTGATTGTTAAGGATCCTATCTATTCTGAGGCTGAAGATATAACAAGCTTACAACCCAATAAATTTAGATCAAACTTTATCTCCCTATCCTCTCTGTCTGTCTCACAAGATATACCTGAAATGAACGCATCCCAACTATACACAAGACCAAGTCCTGAAGGCACTAAAAAAAGCTAAACATACTGCATCAGTGGGTCCTTATAAAGTCCCTGGATGCATCTTAAATAGCATTAAGCCACCACCAAACAACACTGTTCAACCCCATTCTCTATAGAGGTTTAGAACCAAGTGATTGGAGAGCAGATACAGTCATCCCCCAGAAAAAGAGATGGACTTTCTCAGATTCAGGCAATTACAGCCCCGTATGTCTGACCAGCCTCATATGCAAAACCATGGAAAGACTGATCATGGAAACAATCAGTAAGGACATAGGGAACCTCCAAATACTAGACCCACCTCAGTTTGGATTTGTCAAGTGCAGGTCATACTTACTCAACCTGGTGGACTTCTTTGAAAAGGTCACCAAAGCAAAGGATGAAGGTAAACAGTACACAATGCATACCTTCACCTGGCCAAAGCTTTTTGACACAATCCCACACTCAAGCATAGTAGAAAAGCTAAATAAACTTGGAATAAATGCCTACATCACCTACTGGATTGCCAACTGGCTCACAGATAGGATTCAGAAGATCAGAATAGGGGACTCTACCACCACAAAGCCTCAGTATGTTAGCACAGATTTTAACATGCAGGACTATCAAGTAGTAGACCTGGTTAAAAACCTGGCTGGAGTGCTACTGGTCAGCAGCACTATCTGTGCAGAAAAGGGTCTGGCAATATGACTTCTGTAATATGCCATGAAAACCTTATTGGGTCTTCCCATAGAGTCACAATGAGTCAATTTTGACTTGGGACAATTGCTTTTTGCTTTACCTCCACAAAAAGACCATTCACCAGTGGAGTCTCTCTCTCTCTCTCTCTCTCTCTCTCTGTCTCTCTCTCTCTCTCTCTCTCTCTCTCTCTCTCCCTCTCATGTCCCCTTTAATCAGCCCTCATTAGGCCAGCCATTGAGTATAATGCCCACTTTGATATGTCTATACCCAGATACATGCAATGACTGGAACACCTATAAAGATACCTTAGTAAAAGGATACAAGGCCTAAAAAATATGTCCAACATGCATCCGCTCAAAGCCCTGTCACTATACTCAGCATCCTACAGACTACTAAGATGTAACCAGTGTATGGCATACAAGGGGGTCAATATTACAACATCAAACTCACAGGAGTCTGAACGTTGTAACATAGAACCCGAATGTTCGAAACACGTAAATAGCGAAGCCATGGAACACCGATTTTTTTCCCTGGCAGTTTTTGAGGCATTGCTATTTCCTCCACTGTGGTACAATCTCAGAGTTGGTATATTTAAGTATGGGAGTTTGGGCATTGAGGGGTGTGGGGGGCAAAGCCCCACACATTAGTTTAAGTTTAAAGTGTATGTGTTTTTTTTTTTTTTGTACCGGAACAGCGATTTTTTTCCCCGGGAAAAAAATTGCTGTTCTGTGTTTTCATACTTTTTGGGTTTCGAACTTGACAGTTCGATATTACATCGTTCGAACTCCTGTGAGGTCGACAATGTAATATAGACCTCATACAGGGCATAATCTAACCCAATACTAGTGGACTTAGTGCACATCAGCAAGCAAAATGGTATCAGAAATAATCAGTCCAGGGATCTAAATCTCTTCTGCAGTACAAACAGAATGGTTTGGAGACATAGGAATATCTCACAGAGGATATCACTGCTTGGGAACAGACTCCCCATCAATGTAAAATAAAGCTCATCCCTGTCCATAATTAACTTGGATCTATGGATCAGTAATAAAACTTTTACTTCAGGAATGCCCCCATACTACTAATGGACAGATGAAGCTTCTAAATACTTTACACCATGCAGGGTAACCTCAAATCAACTATGGTATGCGTCCAGCTATTCTCATTAGGAGTAATACATAATTATCATCCATGGGATGGGTAAGGCCAATTTAAGACAGAGAAGGATAGATTAATTCAGGCATCAAAAGGGAAACTGGCAAGGCTTAGAATGACCTGCAAATACAGCTAGCCTGGTACTTAACAATGAACCTAACCTCCAGATGGTATATCAAGGGGTAAATATGGATTTTTGATTTGAAGGTTATGAAGGTAAATCATAATCATCACTCCTTTTCCCATTTTCAACAGGAGGTAGGGATGTTGCATCAACATTCACAATCTCTCTCAGTTCATTGGACTCTCATACCTTCTTTAACAATCTTGTCTCATGCAATGCATCCATCTTCTTACTGGATGCCCTTGTTCTTCTTGCCTTCCTTCTATATTTCCAAAATCTTCTTCACCAGGAATTATTCTGCTTTTCTGTATGTGTTCATCTCACTGTAACCTGTTCTATTTAACCTTCTCTGCAATTGATGCTACTTTGGCTTCTGCTTTGATGTCCTTGTGTCTTTGTGTATCCCACAATGTGCATCCTACCACCCATCTCTGGCATCTATCAGAGGAAGAGTTGCATAGACCACTCTGTTTAGGCACCAGCCATAGTACTCAGTATTGTCCACATATGAAAACACAGATCACAGACTGCATGCTGTGGGAGGGCTAAGTACTTAATGGTGTTAACATTGGCTTTAGGTGATTTGCTGAGGCCAAATATGCTTACAGTAATTTTACAGTTTGACAGGTCTATATTATCCATTTGACTGAAAAGACATTGAAAAGCTTACCCATATCACTCAGGTGGTGAAAAGGTGTAGACTAGTTTCCTTTGGACAGAATATGTCTCAATCAGTCACCAACTGGTTACAGAGTTACCTGTCTGACTGCCAACAATCCATTGTATGGCAGAATGAATTATCTCCCCAACTAACTGTCTCCATAGGGGTTCCCTAAGGATCCATCCTTGGACCCCTACTCTTCTCTGTTTTCATCAATAATATAGCCTCTGCCACCAAACGTGGCAGACATACAATATGCAGATGACTCAACCATCATCTGCTCAGCCCAGTCCCTACACAAACTGCAAAAAGTCACACAGGAAGCCTTTTCCTCTGTTGAAACTTGGTTATCCGATGCCCAATTAATACTCAACCCAAACAAAACTAAACTACTCATCTTCCAACCCACCAAACATACTCAAAACAACTCTCACTTTAACATCACAGCAAAAGACAACACCACTATATACCCAACTGAATACACCAAATTGCTAGGAGTGGAAATAGACAATAAACTAAAATTTGACATTCACATATCCATGACCATAAAAAAGTCCACAAAAAACTAGGAGCATTATACAGAAATAAACAACTTCTCACCAAAGCAGCAAAGATTTCAGTAGCAAATTCCCACCTTATCTCCACCCTACTTTATGCCTCTCCAATATATACCAACTTAAGGCAATGCAATCTAAACAAGCTAGAGACCTGCTACAACAAAATCGCCAAATTTGCCACAGGAGCATCCTACCGTAGTCACCACTGTCTCTCAATTGCTGAACTGGGCTGGCTTGAACTCTCTCACCTCCTTCAATGGTATCATCTCCCACTTGCCCACAAACTAGTAAACCATCCACTAAATGTCCCATCCCTCCAGAATCTACTCCAACCCTATCGCACCACCAGACCACTAAGATCCAGCAACAAAAATCACTTGCAGATCACTAAAGTCAATAACTCTGCTGATGAAGCATTATTCTCTTGCACCATAGCCAAATTATGGAACTCCCTCCCACCCACAATTACCTCTGTACCATCATGCACCCACTTCAAAGCTTTACTAAAAGCGCACCTAAAAACATGCTGGCTATGCCCTTGCAACTCTCGCTCTAAAATCACCCACCCCATCCAACCACTACCTTTCTTTCCACTCCACTAACTACCTTGATTATAGCAAACTCAGATCCTCATAAGCCTAGTACTTATTATACAGCAGGAACTTCTTATTGTAACATTTGTTAATGTCTGTACTTCACAGATAAAGATTCTAGTTGTCTACTGATGTACTATGTTCTTCATTTGTAAATATGTTGTAAGTAATTGCTATGTTATATTGTTAATCGCTATGTAATCCAATGTAACTACTGTCTGTTTATTTTAACTGTGGAGCTTTTCTCCCCAGGCCTCCACTGAAAATGGACCTACGTCCAGTCGGACACTCCCGATCAATAAATGTAAATAAATAAAATAAAATAAAATAAATATGATTTGCGTTAATTAGAGGCTGGCACTATAATCATGGAGTATGGCTTTGAAAATAGCTTGAGAGGGGAGATTTTTTTTTATTTTATTTTGGAGTTACTAAATAAAAGGATGATTTAAATGATATATCATGATATCAATATAATGACCATCCAGCGAACCACGCATAGCTAATTATATTCTTTTAAAGACAGGAAATAACTTGCCATGGCATATCATAACAAAATCGATATTTCAAAATCTAGACCATAACCGTGCACCTATAGACAAAACATGGATTAATAATCATTCAGTGAGTCTTTATATACACATCATTGTGTCCATGAACTGTTTCTATTATACAACTGATAAATAAACAAATATGACAGCGAAAATGATCTGGAACCAGCAAATAAAACCAAGACAAATTTAATAAGCGCTTTCGGAAAAGCTAGTACTTTTCCTTCTTCAGACATCTTGCAACACAATTAACACACCTTATATAACCTAGCTTACAATTTAATTGAAGTTGATTAAGTTCAATTAACCAATTAATCAAAAAAACAAAGTTAAAGCAAAAAATTAAGACTTTACAGAAAAACCTTTAACAGCTAAAAAACCTATCAATTACCTTCATCATTTTTTTTAAAATACAAATTTAAAATTGTTATGTTATTATTATAGATTCATAAAATAAGTTTAAATTAGAATCACTGTATAAGAAAAAGTACTAAGGGTAAAAGATACTAAATAAGCAAGCATCCGCCAAAGCCTTTGTAGTTTTGTCCATCATAAATTGGTCTTTTATGAGTGTCTGCCGTTCTTCGGCTTTGGCGGATGCTTGTTAAAGGTTTTTCTGTAAAGTCTTAATTTTTTGCTCTAACTTTGTTTTTTTGATTAATTGGTTAATTGAACTTAATCAACATCAATTAAATTGTACTAGCTTTTCCGAAAGCACTTATTAAATTTGTCTTGGTTTTATTTGCTGGTTCCAGTTCATTTTCACTGTCATTTTTCTATTATACAACACTAGAAATGCAGATTTGTAATCTGATGGTCCTGATTTCAAATATTTAGACATGTAGCTACCAATGCAATAATCATTATTCTTATCCAGAGAGGTATACAACTCAAATGAGTTAGGTATAATACTTAGAAGCCAACAGGGTTTATTCTGCCAAAAAGAACAGCACAATCAGAACAGGAGAATCTACTGATATGTGCCGAAATACTAATAATTCCACAGTAAGGATGTTGCAAAATATATTTATTGCAAAAAAATGATTGGATCCACACAAATTAAACAAAGCTTTCATCCCTGCTCAATCAAGGACTTCTTCAGAATAAATTAATTACTAAAACATTTAGGTTTAAATGGCAAGCAGTCACATAAAACACGCCCCCCTTACATATCCAATTAAAACATCATTCAATATACAGTGTCAAAAAATGTAATACTAAAATAATGAATAGAGCAATAAGTGAGTAAGTACAAAAATACATAAAATTAAAACCTCATGTATATAAAATACTTTATAATTCATCTCTCTAATGCTTTTAATTTTAAAAAGCATGCAAGGGAAAAACAACCATTTAGCTCTGGCCATTGTAGGACATTTATTTTCAGTTGCTTTAAGGCTTTCTGCTTTTCTAAAATGAGTGTCCATGGACCACCCCTTGAATCTAACATGATTATTTCCAATATTATGAATTTAAACATATGATCCTTATATTCCATGTTGTGTCTGGCTAAAGCATTGGTCTCTTTTCTATTTTTTTATGTCCCTTACATGTTCATAAATTCTGTTCTTCAATTTTCTCTTGGTTTTACCTACATAAAAACAGGGACATTTCGAGCAGACTGCACAATATAAAACTTTCTCTATGTTGCAGGAACATTTATTGTTCATTTTCACTGGGGTATTATTGATGTTAAAGGAACAACCTTCCTGAATATAATCACAATAATTGCATGAACCTCATTTCTTGATATACACATTTTGAGGGCCAGGATATGTATATTGCAAAATATTTTTTATATTTCTATCTTTTTTTGTACACAATAATAGGGATTCTCCTACTATTTGTCTAGTATCTTTATTCTTAGCTAGTACAACCCAATTCTTGAATAAAATATCAGCAATATTTTTATTACTGTTATTTAATGTTGTAACAAATGCACTACAAAAATTATTCTCAGTAGATACCTGTGTATCATCAATTATTTTCATTAGGATGAGAGTATGAATGATGTTCAGTGGTATTACTTATAACCCTATAATTTCGATTTATATACTCTTGCTGCCCTTGATACAGCAGGGGGTATAAAGTGACCCCTCTCCCGCTTATTCACGACTTATACCATTACCTCATTAATCAAAGAATTAGGGTACCCCCTCTTTTGAAATATGTCTTTGAGGTTGTCACACTCATCTAAAAATCTTTCAAAAATGGAAACCATCCGTGCAGCCCTATCAAATTGGCCCTTAACCACAGCTTGCTTTTGCTTAAAAGGATGGGAGCTACTAAAAAGTAAAAAACTGTTTGAATAGGTTGGTTTCTGAAAGATCTCTGATTTAAACACCATATATTCTTCATCTTTGATTAATCTTACATCAGTGTATGAAATCTCATCAGCATCAACACTATGTGTAAATTTTAAGAAATGAGTAGAGTCATTTAAATATTCAATAAATTCAGGTATAATCTCACCAGAACCCTCCCAAAAAATAAAATTATTGTCCAAAAATCTCATATAGCATGTATAATGGAAAAATATGATGAATTAAATAAAACCTTTTTCTCCCACTGTAACATGACTATATTAGCATATGTTCCCCCACAGGCTGAACCCATTGAGATGCCTTCAGTTTGCAAAAAATATTCTTTATCAAAAGGAATAAAATTATTATGTAACACAATACTTAGAAGGTGTTCAAAAGTGTTTATGGTCACCTGCAGCATACCCTTCTCTAAGAGATATTCACAAAACCATTCCAAACCTATGTTGTGTGGTATAACAGTATAAAGATCGTTTATATCGATGGTAATAAAAAAGCCACGTTCACTGTAATTTAATAAATTTATTATCATTAGAAAATCCCACAAGTCCTTGCACAAACAATTTTTTTCTGAAAGAAACCTCAAGTTTAATGTCTAAGAACTTTGTTATAGGTTGTGTAATTGAACCATGGCCATCTACACTGGGTCTCATGGGGGGATTTTGTAAATCTTTATGTAATTTAGGTAAACCAAGTATACTAGTAACCTTAGGGTGGGGTGCTTTCATATAGTTTAATTCTTCTATAGAAATACTACCTTCTATGAAGAGGTCATTTATTTCATTTTTTTTATTTTTCTCAGTGCACCATTAAATTTGTTTAATGAAACTTTTTTATATGACTTACTTTCCGGTATGTTTTTCATTTTCATATTGTGAAGTTCCATACTCATAATGGCGATCCTTCCCCGCTTGTCTGGTTTCATAATCCTAATTGCCCTATTACCTTGAATTGCTCTAAGCAGCTCATTTTCTTCACCAGATAAATTATAAGATTTATGCATAAAAATATTCATTTCTAAATTTCAAAAATCAGTCTCACAGAGATTTTCAAACAACTGTAAGGACGGATGTGTAGGTGGATTATAGGTGCTAGACACAAATAACGTTTTTTTGTATATTCCACATTATGAAACGACATATTTAAGTTCAACTTTCTGACGTATAATTTCAGGTCCACTATCGTCTTGCTCACATTCAATTTTTGCTCAGGTACAAATGAAAGACCCTTAGAAAAAATGTCACCCAAATGCTGACCAGCAAATACATCAGAATAGTTGAACACTTTAAAGTCTTTAGTGGAATTTTCATGAATCATAGGGTAAGGCCTAGAATTTATTTCCAGGCCCTACTCTTCCCTCTGTAATTTCCTCTCATATTCCGTCTCTGGTAGTTGTAATTGCCTCTCCCTCCCCAATTCACTTGAGGGACTTCCTGTTGGATTGAGTCCTGGTTGTTCCTGGCTCTTAGGCATTCTGAATGCCTCAAGGGTGGAAGCTCTTCCTGTTGATCTAAAAAAATCATTGTCATAGTCATTTTCAGTAGGTGCAGGATTAATTCTATACCCATTGCCCCATACTTGTGATCTTGGTGGTTCTGGATTACCAGAATTGTTAGCACAATCCACTCTGTCTCTATCAATCTTTTTTATTTTCTGGTTTGCAGCTGGTTTTCAATGCTCCAAAAATGTGATTATATTCATATAAATTGACTGCATGTAATACATCGCTAGAAATAATCTTATCAAGATCTTCTGCTTCTTTGCTTAAAGTTGTTATGTCAGCTTGATTATGCTTGATCACCAGCTCCATGTACTTGAAGCCATGGTGATCAAACAGTTCTCTATGAAAAGAAGAGTTACAGACTAAGCCTGTAAGGAACCACCACATGCAAAGCCTCTTAGGTACTATTTTTAATGACAAACATTCCCTGGAATACATATTCTCCATTTGGAGCTTTTTAACTTTCAAAAGCAAATTGTCTGGCTTTTGTAAATTATTAAAGTAGTCGTCACTTACAGTTCTGTTTTTATTGTAACATGAGACTGGGATCCACATGCAGCCATTCATTAATGTTAATGGCTTCATGTCTTAGTCCAAAACCACTTGCTCTCCCAGAATTACAGTCGCTAGTGTTGTTACTGATGTCCCGATGTTCAGATATAACTGGTGGGTCAGAATTCTCATTGTTTAAACAGTTTTGTTGCCCAGAAATGAGCCATTGTGTTCTGCTACATGGCTGGACTCCAGGGGCATGTACTTCCTGTTCAACCGATGAAGTAGAGTGAACATTCAATTCCGTTTGCCTTCATTCAAGGTTATCAAGACGTTGGGTTAGAATTCCAAGTGAACTGTTCAGCTCAGCAAATTTATGGCTGAACAGCATCAGTGAATCTCTCTCCTCAATGCCAGAAGCCATCAAACTAATGAAAAAGAGCACCAGTAAACCAAAAAAAATGAACAGCACAAAGGGAGCAGGAGAATCCACTGATATGTGTCCAAATAATAATAATTCCACAGTAAGGATGTTGCAAAAGATATTTATTGCAAAAAATGATCAGATACGCACAAATTAAACCAAGCTTTCATCACTGCTCAATCAAGGACTTCTTCAGAATAAATTAATTACTAAAACCTTCAGGTTCAAATAGAAATAAGTCATATAAAACATGCCCCCCCCTCCCCTTACATATCCAATTAAAACATTGTTTAATATACAGTGTCAAAAAACTTAGTACTAAAATAATGAATAGAATAATAAATAAGTAGAAAAATACATAAAACTAAAACCTTATGTATATAAAATACTTTATAATTCATCTCTCTAATGCTTTTAATTTTAAAAAGCATGCACAGGAAAAATAATCATTTAGCCCTGGCCATTATAGGGCATTCATTTTCAGTTGCCATAAGGCTTCCTGTTTTCTAAAATGAGTGCCCATGGACCATCCCTTGCAACCAGCATGATTACTTCCAATATTATGAATTTAAACATATGATCAGAATATTCCATGTTGTTTCTGGCTAAAGCATTGGTCTCTTCTCTATATTTTATGTCCCTTACATGTTCATAAAATCTGTTCTTGAATTTTCTCTTGGTATTACCTATAAAAAACAGGGACATTTTGTGCAGACTGCACAATACACAACTTTGTGTTATATGAACATTTATTGTTCATTTTCACTGGGATATTATTGATGTTAAAGGAACAACCCTCCTGAATATAAACACAATAATTGCATGAACCGCATTGCTTCATATACCCATTTTCTGGGCCAGGATATGGATATTCCAAAATATTTTTTATAGTTCTACCTTTTTTATACACAATAATAGGAGATTCTCCTACTATTTGTCTAGTATCTTTATTCTAAGTTTGTACAACCCAGTTCTTTTATAAAATATCAGCAACATTTTTACTACTTAACAAAAGCACTACAAAAATTCTTCCCATTAGATACCTGTGTACTCACATCATTTTCATGATGTTCAGTGGTATTACCTATAACCCTATCATTTTGATTTATATACACTTGTTGCCCTTGATACAGCAGGGGTTTAAAGTGACCCCTCTCCCGCTTATTCACTACTTCTACCATTACCTCATTAATCAAAGAACGGGGTACCCCCTCTTTTGAAACATATCTTTGAGGTTGTCACACTCATCTAAAAATCTTTTGAAAATGGAAACCATCTGTGTGGCCCTAACAAATTGGCCCTTAATCACAGCTTTCTTTTGTTTAAAAGGATGGGAGCTACTAAAATGTAAAAAACTGTTCGAATAGGTTGGTTTCCGAAATATCTCTGATTTAAACACCCTAGATACTTTATCTTTGATTAATCTTACATCAAGGTATGAAATCTCATCAGTATCAACACTATGTGTAGATTTTAAGAAAGGAGTAGAGTAATTTACATATTCAATAAATTCAGGTATAATCTCACCAGAACCCTCCCAAAAAATAAAAAATATCGTCCAAAAATTTCATATAGCATGTACAATGGGAAAATATGATGAATTGAATAAAACCCTTTTCTCCCACTGTAACATGACTATATTAGCTTATGTTCCCCCACAAGCTGAACCTATTGAGATGCCTTCAGTTTGCAAAAAATATTCTTTATCGAACAGAATAAAATTATTATATAACACAATACTTAGTAGGTGTTCAAAAGTGTTTATGGTGACCTGCGGCATACCCTTTTCTAAGAGATACTCACAAAATCATTCCAAACCTGTGTTGTGTGGTATGACAGTATAAAGATCTTTTACATCAATGGAAATAAACTTTCACTGTAATTTAATAAATGTATTCTCATTAGAAAATCCCACGAGTCCTTGCACAAACAATTTTCTTCTGAAAGCAACCTCTTACGTTTAATGTCTAAGAACTTTGCTATAGGTTGTATAATTGAACCACGGGTGTCTACAATGGGTCTCATGGGGGGATTTTGTAAATCTTTATGCAACTCAAGTAAGTTAGGTATAATACTTAGTAGCCAACAGAGTTTATTCTGCCTACTGAGAATGTGTTCCTAGTAGTCCCTGCAATTGCATCAATCACCTTATCCCATCAAAGGGCTATTGTTACACACAAACACACTATGTGAAGATAGTCTGCACCTGACTTTGCATGCGACCAACAAATCATTTTCAGATCAATTTCTAGTTATTAATCTAAAAGGTAGAGCTGCTATGGTGTATAAAATGTGTGACCCATACTATACAAGAAAGAGCAAATGATGTATAGTCCCTTAAGGATATGTCCCACTTGATATGGTCAACTGAGCAGATTAACATTTTATTTTAATCTGATTTCACTTAAAGGAGAAATCTCACTAAAGGCAAAAAATTGAACACCATATTTAATACCATCTTTCCTGATGCTATCTGGTTTGCCAGTCCCAGAACCATATTCTCAAACCAATATATCAACATTTTTGATTTTTTCACATGCACACTAAATAATCATAAATGCTGCCAACATGTCATAAAGATATCTAGGTTTTGCTACTTCATCCCATTAAATTCTAAAAAAAAGTTGGTATAACATCCTGCATATCCATAATGCATCAGATCTTATTAGACATCTGTTGACAAATACACATACCCCATAGACCTGTGAACATAGTATTCTGTCCCCATCCTATTAAAAATATTGGACAATAAGATTTTTTCAACTTTTAAAATCCATAGAGTTTCACACTCATTGCATTAAGTATTTGTTAGACTGTTTAGTCTATGAAGTTGAGAAAGGTCAATAGGGACAATATATTTAATTGTATGGCATGTTAAGCATAAGTCGTCTTTCAATAACCTGCATGAGATGGAAACAATGGGAAAGGAAGTTAAACTGGGGTAGGTTAAGTGTCCCAAAATGGATTTCTTTTTTTAGTTTGGAATCTTTGGGGGCTTTCAAGTTGTATAAAGTACATAAATAGGTAGATTTCAAGTGGAAATTAATTTAAGGATGGGTCTAATAAGTGTGGAGTATAGAGGGATAAGATGTCCTTTAACTAAGATGAGCACAGTCCAATAGATTAACTGTGTGAGGCAGATGGTCTTTCTGATTGCTACCAAATAATGGTGATTAAAACAGAACTCTTTGCCTATGTATGTACTCAGATGTTTGATAAAAAGTTGACTTTGAAAGGGGGGTGCCAATGATGATGAACTGCTTGTCATTTAGGAACAGCCTACATCTGGCATATCAGATACTTGTCCCATCCAGTCCATGCTGGAGAATATGGTTATAATGTGAGAGTGGAAAACTGATTGAATTTGAATATGTCTGCAACCTTGGTTAGCCAGAGACTTTGTATGACAGAGTGTGTTAAAAAGTTAATCTTTATCTTTGCTCACAGCTTTTATTCTTTATTTATTGACACTTGCTGACTCTGTCTTATCAACCTTAAGTTCTTAGCTTTAAGCTAAATACTTTACTTTGTGTTTGCATGATACATAATGTATCTTGTAGTGTTTAGCATTTATTTCTACTTACAAGTCTAAATATTACCAATGATCATTCTCCAGTGTTTTATGATTGTGTACCTCCTGCCCAGAAAATGAACTGGGTCACCTGGATTCTTCACATGACAGTGGTTATAAATCAGCAATAAATAAATAAAAAAAAAAAATAAGTGAATAAATTACTCAATCAATCAATCAATCATCACACAGTCTTTAAAAAGATTGTTATTAATTGACTCTGTGACAAAATGACTTCACTGTAAGAGAATAAAAGTATGCTCATAAAAATGAAATCAGAAATTTTACAGCACAGAGTAATATCTGTTACTCAGAGAAGAGCACACCTGAGAACTGAGCAATAACTTTAAAGATATTAGAACAAGAAAATGATGAATCTTTATTTTAAGAATTTAAAATAATTCAGAAAGACACAGTGGGTAGTTAAAAAAAATGGTCTCTGAGCAGCCTAATATATTTCACTTTTGAAATGCTGTGCATTGAAGTCTGATTTCTGAGAAAAAAGGCTTTGCTCTATTAAGTAGATTAGACAACAGAGATTGAAGGATGCATTTTTTACAGGAAAATATTAGTTCTGCAAATCAGTTTCATGACTGGAAGATCATGGCAGACAAAATGTGTTGGGCTCTGTGGTATATAAGAGGGTGGATAAGGTACAGATCTTGGTTTCTTTCCTTAAAGTAATTCTAATTTAGTTGTAAGGCAACTCCCATAACGAAACCGTCACCCCTGACTGTAGAAAGTGCATACTTAGGATGAAGGGTGCTATTCCTAGTCATTATATGTGCACATTATGGTAGTTTGAGCTGTCTGCAGGTGAGTGTTCACAGGTTCATACTTTCATAGGTTCATAGGTTGGTACTAGGCTATCAGCCCTCGGGCCTATACAAGCCTAGCCATAACAATTCCCTGGCTATTTCTTCCCACACTATTTACTTCCCTGGACATGTAGACAAGACATGATTCACAGAGGTCATTTACACTCACACATGCCTCAAATAAACTTCTAACGAGAAATAATGTAGAACTTCTTATGGTAATAAGCATTCTTCTTGCCTGTTTGTGATTCACAGTCATTTTCTGACGTGTTTTTATGATACGTCCGCAGATGTGTTATAAAAAGTGAAATCTCACTTTTTCTACCTACTATTGCCATTGCTGCCATCCAACTATTGCTCGATGTGAGCTGCCTACCTTGGCTGAGCTGAAATCACAGGCACCCAACTGTACTTGCCGGCCAAGAAGGTGAAGATACAAGCAAAGAATAACTCATTTTGATCATGAGGAAATTCTTTATAAGTTTACAGTGGCAAGGGACATTTTAAGGATTTTAGTGAGTATGTATGACCCACAGATGGGAGCTCGGGAGATGTGTGGCCTTCCTACTCCTATGGATACTAAGGAATGCATAGTACTCACTATTCTTGCCACAGGGACCTTCCAGAGATAGGCTGGGACCTGTATGGTATTTCTCAGGCTTCTGCTTTGAAAATACTTCCTCAGATCTTCAATATACGCATGACATCTGTGGATCAGTACATCTACTTATCACTGTCAACTTAGAAATGAGCCTGATCCTTACATGCCTTTTATGGGATGGCACAATTCTGTGAGGTGTTTGGTGTGATATTTTGCACCCATGTTGTCACAGCAGCCCCATCTGTAGCCACAGACATGCACTTTACGACACTCTCTGTGGCCAGTTTGGTTGAGATGTGTATTCTAAGGCAATTTAGTAATTGCCTCATGTACACTAGCCACCCATGTATTCTTAATAAAATGGATTAAGTATGCGAGAGGTGTAAATGCACTTTAATGCTTGAGGCAAAATTCTCTTATGCAACCAAAACTAATCCTATAGATGTTGGAAGTAACACTTGCACCACATCTATTGCAAGAGTAAAGACCCTACACATAAAACTATGTATTCTGGGGCACTTACAGGTAACCTTTCTAAAACACTAAGACCTCCTGCACAGCAAAATCAAAAAATTGGTCATCAGCCATCATGTAACACTACTTTAAAATGCCACCACAGTTATACATAGTAACTCTGTATCCAGTGCCTCTTATAACTATGCCTCCCCCATACTCATCAACCTAAACAAACCAGACTTTAACAAACTAAACACCTGCTACAATAAAATAGCTAGGTTTGCTAATGACTCACCCTTCAGGACACATCACTGCATAGCAATCAAGCAACTATCCTGGCTAGAATTACCTAACCTGCTCACATATAACCAGCTTACAATAGCCCACCAAATTCTATATTATCCCGATAGTGTTCCTGCTCTTCAAGGTCTACTTAATATCTACTCTAACAGACGCCTATTAAGATCCACCAGTAAAGTACTGGTTGACATAGGCAAAAGCAACAATAGCTCTGGGGACTCCTTGTTTTCCATTTCTTATGCAAAAGCATGGAGTACCATCCCTGTAGATATTAGGACCACTGAAAACAAAAATGATTTCAAAAAGTCCTCTGGTCCTATTTACATAGTTGTTGGTTATGTAATTGTTCTGACCCTGGGTAGCTTCACTTAATTCGATCATATCATACTTTAACCTTCTATGAAAGCCTGCAACCACTCCTTTCTATACTCTTACTCAGTCATTGTGTGTTTACAGTACTAGTCACTGATGAATCTAACCAAATGACTGAACAAGATGTCATTTCTATACTCTTACTCAGTCATTGTGTGTTTACTGTATTAGCCACTGATGAATCTAACTAAATGACTGAACAAGATGTCATTTCTATACTCTTACTCAGTCATTGTGTGTTTACTGTACTAGTCACTGATCAATCTAACCAAACGACTGAACAAGATGTCCTTTCAACTGTATTGCTTATTATAACACACTATGCTCTTTACAGTATATTTACTTTTTGGTCCTTTCTTGGCCTTAGAACTGTACCTTAACTTTTTGACTCTGTACTGTACTTTAACATGTGTATTGTATTTACTGTATTTGCTGTACTAATCTTTGCGGAACTTTTCTTCAATGGCCTCTGCTTAAAATGGGATCCATGCCCAGTCTGACTTTCCTGGTAAACAAATGTAAATAATAATACTGCTAAGCCCTTAAGGCAAACTAGTGCATAGCCTAATTTCCAGGTCATTGTTGATTCTATAGAGAGACACACCAATGCCCCCCCTCACCAGGCAGAGTAAGGAGGGAGTCACAGTTAGCTGCCTTTCCGGAGCTAGGATATGTCAGGTCTGACAAGCAAGGATGTACCTCCCTTGACTATATGAAGTGAGACATGATCAAGCTTGCTGATTATGTGCCTCGGGCAAGTTTGAGCCTAGCACTGAGCAACATACTACCTTCTCCAAGATGGTGCCCTGTTACCAAAAGAAAATAATTGATTTTAACAATTAGCTTAGGTTCTGGTGTTAATCCAAGAGGGTACAATATTTGATGACCTGGGATGACATGGTTGACAGACCACACTGCTTTGACAGGGGTTGTCTGCACTTATCCCCTCTAGGCTTTTAAATATTGGCAAAGACCTTTTCCACCCTCATAGTGCCTTGTTTGGGAAATGGCAAACTAGTAAACTTCCCAGCTTAACTGAACCTATGAAAGAATATCTGAAGGTGGTATTGCTCAATGCTAGAAGTTGTAACAAGAAACTCCACTCCCTGCAATCTTTCCTCTCCCTGGAGAGTGTAGACATCTGTGTAGTAAAAGATCGATAGTTTAAAGTCATGGAGAGTATCCCAGTTATGCAAAGTTATAATGCCTTTCATACTTTTAGACCAGCTACTGCACAGGAGGGTAGTAAAGGTGGAGGTGTCCCAGTCTATATTAAAACAAACCTCACATCCAGTCTGGTTAAAGTATATGACCCACTGGAACTCATACATGTGCAGCTCAAAATAAACAGGGTCTCGTACGTTATCATTGCAACCTGTAGGTCCCCCTTCATGTCACAGGAAACCCATACTGCCTATATCAATGTATTAAAGTCCCTCACCATTCAACCCAATATGATATTCATGGGGTATCTCAACTACCCCTCTGTAGATTTGGAATGCTACACCACTTCTAATGCACAAGCCCATTGATACCTAAACTTTGTTAATATCAACATCTCGGAACAGTTAGTCCAGTCTCCTACCAGGGATACAAACATGATTGGCCTTTTACTCACAATCAGTGGGGGCCAATATTCCTCACTCAATGTAATGTCTTCACTTATCAGATCTGAATATAAGGCAGTATTGTTTGAAATAACAATTAAATCTGGGACCCAGCAAAATCAAAAACCTTTAGGAACTATTGCAAGACTAACTTCTCTCTACTAAGTTACACCTTGGTTAAATTCCAAGCACCCCTTAAACCCAGTAAAAAACATATCATAGGCTGTACTATTTACAAAATCCCTGTGCAGCCATACTGATATCTGTATAGCGTGAGATGTGCCAATTCGTATTAAGAACAAAACAAACTCAAAAGACAATCCAGCTTGGTGGAATCATAGCATCAATCAATCATGCAACAAAAGAAAAACATCTTAGCCAAGTGTAGGAGGATCAAAGCCATACATACTAAAAGACCCCTGTCCAATTTAAACAGGAAACTAAGATGATTAATTAATACTTCAGGGAGTAAATTTGAATAAAAAAAAAATTCTCAGGCAATGGGCAACCACAAAGCTTTCTACAGCTATGTCCATAACCTCAGGAGAAATACGCAACAATGGGTAGAAGTTATTGTAAATGGTATCACCCACATTGAACTGGAGGCCATTGCCAAACTTTTGATTGACAGATTCATCTCAAATTACTCCCTGTCCCCCAATAGTCCAATAGAAATACCACATACCACAATCCCTCCCAACCATTACCTGGGAACAGGTCATCAATGCACTTTCCAAGGCCAAAAACACTGCATTAATGGGCCCAAACAACATTCCAGGATGCTTAATAAATAGTATGAAACATGAGTACTCTGGTCCACTTGAATCACTTTTCAACTGGAGACTACAGTCAGGTTTTGTGTCCAAGGAATGGAAGATGGCTAAAGTCATTCACCTGCATAAAGCAAGTCCAACCACTTATCCGGGTAACTACAGGCCCATACGTCTGACCAGCCTCATAAGTAAGGCCATAGAAAGAATCATCATGGACATGATGAATGAGGATGTAGGTAACCTGCAAATGCTGGACCCATCACAGTTCATCTTCATTAAAGGAAGGCCATACATATTAAATCTGATGAACTTTTTTGAGAGTGTCGCCAAAGCACTGGATGAAGCCAGGACTATGCATACAGCTTACCTCAACCTGGTCAATGCTTTTTATGCAATATCCCATTCAGGCATTATAGACAAGCTCACTAATTTAGGTATATATCCTTATATCACCCACTGGATAGCCAACTGGCTCACTGATAGGACCCAGAAGTTCAAAATAGGTGAGTCCAGCGCCACTAAAAGGCCAGGCATTAGTTTAGTCCCCCCAGGGCTCAGCACTGGGCCTGCTCCTTTTTAGTGTCTATTTTTCTGAAATGGAAGCAAATGCTAAAGGTTTATGGCTGACTAAGTTTGCAAATGATTGCAAGCTGGGGGTTACCATTGACTCCCCTGCAGACACTAGCATTCTTTAAGAAGGTCTATCTCTGACTAACAAATAGTGCATAAGCTATGGTCTTGAACTCGGTGCTAAGAAATGTATAATTATATCCTTTAGTCAACCATGCAGACTAATTACCGTATTGATAATACACCCCTGGGAGTTGACCCAGTGGTGAGGGATCTGAGTACACACATAGGCACTTTACCTTCGACCATGACATGGCCACAGTGATGAGAAAATCCTTTGATATTGCACAACCTATTAGTAAGACCATTGCTCCACCCTTATCAGACCAGTCATAGAGTAAAATGCTCCCTTTGTTGTGTACCTGACCAGGCACATGCAATAACTAGAGCAACCTCAGAGATTCCTAACAAAAAGAATATAAGGCATAACAAACTGCCTTATGCAGAGTGCCTTTCAGCCCTTTCTCCCTATTCAGTCTCCTATACATTCCTGAGGGATGATCAATGCCTGGCTTACAAGGCATCTGCAAACCCCACACTTATGAATCTTCTGCATATTCATAAGTCTAACAATACCAGAAATACAAGGTTTAGGGACCTGAATTTTGTCTGTGACTTAAACAGAACATGCTGGAGTGACAGATATGTGTCTCAGAGACTGCCCCTCCTATAGAACAGGCTTCTCATGTATGTGAAGCTGAGTTCATCTGTTACCCAATTTAAGTGCAACCTAGACCAGTGGATGGGAAATAGGAAATTTACACCGAGCTTGGGATCCATGTCCCTTACAGATGAAGGTAGCTTATAAATGCCTGACCTTCAATGTTGTATTTGGATAAAGGACATAATTATTATTCTGGAAAAACTTGGCTACGCATTGAAAGGCCCCCTGGGTCATTAGCCTTGTAACAATCTATGAATCTGTGTAGAATGTGTGGTATCTAAATAGATAGGGCTACCAGTCTATCAACTGTGAGGTAGTGTGCAATGCATGGGAATGCATCATTAATGTGTTTACCCAACATTCTGGCAGTGCACAATTCCCATATCTGCTACACAGATTCATCTACTGCCTCTTCCTCCAACATAGGATGCCCCATAGTCATCTTGTTTGTAGGTGGAAATTTTAATATTAATTTTAATCATCTAATTATTTATTCTTTGTAAACTTGTAAAACTTATTTCCAAACCACTCTCACTTTGTTGTGTTCCTCCATTCTCTTCTCATTGAGAGACTGTTTGGCCTGCTAAAAGCTCATTTTTGTTGCCAGGATGAGTCTTTAGGTGCCCTTCAGTATGGCCCTGTTACTGCATGTAGGATGTTTACTGCATATTTACTGCATGTTGCATTCCACATAATATGATTATGCAGTGTCCTGGCAGTGAGCTGTGCCATGATGTCACTGCAGCTCCCAGTCCAGGTCCTACCACATTTGATGATAGTGTTGGTAGCCAGCCAGCAGCAGTAGTAATGGAGCCTATATGGCAGGCTTGTGCACTGAATACAGCTTTGTAGGTAAATAGGCAGTATTCAGTCCACAAATATATATTATGCAAGTTTACTGTTTAAAAGAGTTATGCCTGACTGTTGACTGAGATCTGTGCAGTGGGTAAAATTGGCATCATGTAGGGACTCCTAAGGACTCCATTTAAGTATGCACATTCTGGGTCTGTTGTAGTGTCCGTTAATTTGCTGTTCATATTGCATTAAGCCGAAAGACACAAACAAACAAACACACATATTGCATTACTTGACTGAACTGGTGGAAGAAATTCTATGAATTTAAAGATGTACTGGTGCTGTATTTCAACATCCATTTGTCATGAGCTGATACCTTGCACAGGAAAGGAAAATTTCTTTTTATGATGTAGTGTTTTTCCACTTTCAGTTATGGAATGTAAGAAATAACTTAATGGTGTTTCTTAAGGTACTTCAATTTGCGGTGTTAAACATTGCTCTCTGCAACTTACCCCTCCACCTTTCATTCCACATTTGCTTTTTTTTTTTTAATTTAAGCATTACCATTACCCAGCTCAAATACATGCTGATGAAAAGCCTCTTAGTACTGATGTACTTTACACTCAGAAATGTTCTATCCCTACCCCATTTCACA
>NC_056751.1:475364661-475484661 GCF_019279795.1 Protopterus annectens
CGCACACTTACCTGGACCCAACGCATGACCTAACACCACAGGGCTAACAATAGCAAAGCCACAATGACGTCAGTATGTCCATTTTGTGTTTTCAGGATTTTGACTTTCAGGGTTTTGCATTTTCGAGATTTTGCATTTTCAGTCATTAGTTTTCAGGATTTTGACTTTCAGGCTTATAGTGTTTCAGGATTCTAATAGGGAACCATATATATATATATATATATATATATATATATATATATATATATATATATACATATATATATATATATATATATATATATATATATATATATATATACATCACAGACTGATTAACACCTGTTTAACAACCAACTGTTATAATATTGGAAGTCAGTTAAAGTAATATATACATTTAATAATTACTAAAATGTCTATAAATCCTGAACAAAAGTATGGTTTCTAAAGTTGTTCTAGTAGTATTCTTCTGAAATTGGGTAATCCTTTGTATTTACTTTTTAAGCTCTGTAGGACTGTGACTTCATTTGAAAAATGCTTATTTTGAGAAACTTTGTGCAAAATGGAACTCTGAGGTCAAAGGAGTTATTTTCAGTCTAAAGCTTATCAAGTAAAGAAATTATTGCTTCTCTGCATTCCTAGATAGAATTTCATATCTATTGACTACTTAAGGGCTATCATGACTGGTCATTTATTTCCCATTAAGACCTATCTAAAGCATTTGACATGGTCCCATACAAACAACACATCTCTGTCCTCAATAACCTATCCTTCTCTCAATCAGTAACCAACTGGTTTCAGAGTTACCTGTCTGACCGCCAACAATTTGTTGTATGGCAGAATGACATATCTCCCCAACTACCTGTCTCCATAGGGGTTCCCCAAGGATCCATCCTTGGACCCCTACTCTTCTCTGTTTTCACTAATAATCTAGCCTCTGCCACCAAACATGGCACACTCATACAATACGCAGATGACTCAATCATCATTTGCTCAGCCCAGTCCCTACCCAAACTGCAAAAAGTCACACAGGAAGCCTTTTCCTCTGTTGAAACTTGGTTATCCGATGCCCAATTAATACTCAACCCAAACAAAACTAAACTACTCATCTTCCAACCCACCAAACATACTCAAAACAACTCTCACTTTAACATCACAGCAAAAGACAACACCACTATATACCCAACTGAACACACCAAATTGCTAGGAGTGGAAATAGACAATAAACTAAAATTTGACATTCACATATCCATGACCATACAAAAGTCCACAAAAAAACTTTGAGCGTTATACAGAAATAAGCAACTTCTCACCAAAGCAGCAAAGATTTCAATAGCAAATTCCCACCTTATCTCCACCCTACTTTATGCCTCTCCAATACATACCAACCTAAGGCAATGCAATTTAAACAAGCTAGAGACCTGCTACAACAAAATCGCCAAATTTGCCACAGGGGCATCCTACCATAGCCACCACTGTCTCTCACTTTCTGAACTGGGCTGGCTTGAACTCCCTCACCTCCTTCAATGGTATCAACTATCACTCGTCCACAAACTAGTAAACCATGCACTAAATGTCTCATCCCTCCAGAATCTACTCCAGCCCTATCGCACCACCAGACCACTAAGATCCAGCAACAAAAATCACTTGCAGATCACTAAAGCCAATAACTCTGCTGGTGAAGCACTTTTCTCTTGTGCCATAGCCAGATTATGGAACTCCCTCCCACCCACAATTACCTCCATACCATCATGCACCCACTTCAAAACTTTACTAAAAGCACACCTAAAAACATGCTGGCTATGCCCTTGCAACTTCCACTCTAATATCACCCACCCCATCCAACCACTACCTTTCATTCCACCCCACTAACTACCTTGATTATAGCAAGCTCAGATGCTCATAAGCCTAGTACTTATTATACAGCAGGAACTTCTTACTGTAACATTTGTTAATGTCTGTTATGTACTTTGCAGATAAAGATTAGTTCAATAAGTTTCTAACAATCATCTGCTAGTGACCAGTATCCTCATTAGGTATTTTTAGAGATATGTCATATTTTTTGAAAGCCAGTGAATGTCAGAAGATGCTAATTGAATTTTGAATTCCTCCTCATGGACATATACTGAAAGAAAGAACAGGTGGAAGCTCTAGCTAGCAGTTTCATGGATTTCAAAATGCCAATACACACTGGCTGTCTGATAAACATGCCTCTGTATAAAGCTCACATATAAAATGTAATTCTTTTATTGCTACTTTCCTAGCCAACATCACTTGCAACATAATGCATTATTAACTCCTTCTTGGTATTTATTCCACATCTGAAAAAAAAAGAAAATGGCTTATTATAACTGGCACTCATCCTTATATATCAGCATATCAATTTATTTTCTCATACAGAAACAGTCTCAGCTGTTTCCAAAACTAGATATGATTTTAAAATCAATAAATGACACAGACTGTCTGAGATACTAAAGAACATTTATAAGAATATGGCTGTGTTATTTGACTAGTTAGTTTGATACCAATATCAATTTCTTGAATTGGTACTTGTCAACAATAAAATCAATATTTATATGACAGTGCACAGTGTGTTATCAACTTGCCAATGTGAGTTGCAATTTGTAGGACTGGGGATTGGCATCATGGTTAATGTGCTTACTTCAAAGGCACAAGATACATGGTTTAATTCTTGCATTTAAAATGGAAATTGGCTAGGCTTAAAATGGACTGCAAGGGTAACTATGTTAACCACAGAAAAAAATCAGCAGATAACATTTCGGATACCACACAAAGCTGGCCAGTAGTTCAATACTGATGATCTTTTATTAAAATGCAAAATATTCCTCTAGCACATTGGCTGTAGAAAGCCTTTAACAGAGTACATACACACACAATAAAATTTTAAATTATATACTTTTGTGCTTCTTAAATTATTTCATTACACAATAAAACAATTATTCAATTACAGCTAACTTAATTTCATTATAGCAAAGTCTTCCAAGTGCATTCTTGACTCAGGCCCCTAGGGCTCATAGTGACAAACTTGAGAATCAGCATGGTTTCTTTTTTTCTTAATACATTTTTTATATATTGATCAGTCATAAATTCAATTGCTTCTACCTTATCTAATATTGTTGTTTGTAGCCCCTCTGGGTTCCTGTTATGAAATTCCTTAAAATGAACTGCTACCAGGCTAGTTATTTTGCATTTCTTGATATCTCTTATATGTTCTTTAAGTCTGCATGCAAATTGCCTTTTGCGTTCCCCCCACATAAAATTTTTTACAGGGACATTTTAAACCATAAAACATTTTCTCTGTATTGCAACTATATATATATACCTCTTGCTTGAAAATTTTTTCCATTAACATATGTAAACTTGTTTACTATGAATTTACATATACTGCATTTCCTACATGAAAATATACCAGTCATTTCTGGGGACAAAACTAGCCCCACAGTGGGCATACTAAACTTTCCATGGACTAAAACATCTCTTATGCTGCTACCTCTTCTGAAGGAGAAGCTAATGTTCTTATTTTGTAAAAAATCAATTTCTCTTTTTAATCTTGTCCAAAAATATTTTACTTGTTCTTTTACTACCTCAGAAAATACAGAATATGTTGATGTAAAATATATACATTCTTGTTCTTTACTATTTCTTTTCTTTCCCTGTTCACTGTCTATTTTCTGATTCCTGTTTAACACTTTCTCCAAACCCTTTTCCATTTCTGTTACCAGATATCCTCTGTTACAAAACTTATGAAAAGCTTCTTCCAGTTCCCTTTCTTTTTCTATCGGGTCATTACATAACCTTTTTACCCTGAGGAACTCTCCATATGGGATGGACTTCATGGTATGTGGGGGATGACAACTAGACCCGTGTAAAGCAAAATTTGTTTCTGAAAATTTCTTATGTATTTTGGTTTTTAACAAACAATCCTCCTTACCCTTTATATTGACATCTAAATAATGAACTTCATCTCCTATTTGTAGTCCATCAAAACTTACCCCAACTTTATTATCATGCAATTTATCAATGAATGCTCTGACTTCATTTTGTCCCCCTTTACATATAAAAATCAAATCATCGATAAATCTAAAATATTTGACTACGTCTTTTATAAAATTCACTAGTATAGATTTACTGATTTTCAAAATGTCCCATAAATATATTTGCATAAGTAGGGGCAAATGCTGCCCTCATAGCTGTACCTTGTTGCAGCCTAAACACACAGCCATTAAACTCAAATATATTGTTATTCAAACACATCAGAATTAAGTCTGCCACATACTGAATTACTGGAGCTTCCACCAGGAGGAATTTTGTAGCTGTAATTCCATCTTGATGCTTAATGTTGCTATATAAACTAACATCAGTTACAACAAAATATATTTGTTCTATCATATTTCCTTGATTTTATCAACGAAATCAAAGACATCCTTTATATAAGATGGCAATTTCTATACAATAGGTTACAAGAAATGGTCTAAAAAACATGCTATATTGTGTAAAAAAAAAATAACCACAAGCTGAAACTATAGGTCGACCAGCAGTGTTGACCATATCTTTGTGTATTTTTGGAACACAAAACAATTGAGCCATTGTTGCATTTTTTAATCCTACATTTCTGTTGTAATTCTAATGAAAAATGGTGAAGCCTCATTCTATTATTTATTAGTTCGTTATATTCTCTTTCTGCTTTTTTATATTCTTCTATGCTGATCCTTTTGTAAACCTGCTCATTATTCAAGTATTCATAGCACATGGATAAGTACTGCTTATAATGTAAAATAACCAGCTTACCACCTTTATCAGCTGGCTTAAATATTAACTCCTTGTTTTGACTCAAATCCCTTAAACTTTTCCACTGTTTTTTACTTAAATTATAATCCACATCTTTCTTGTCGAATAATAAATATTCCCTTTCTAAACTGTAATTAAGAAGTGTCCCAAAAATTGAATACTAGTATTTGTTTGTGGAGGCATGAAATCACTTTTAACTTGCAATGATTCGTTATTTAATCTATAATATGCATTCACTTCTTCTCCTCAACAACAAGAGTAAAAACTCACATTGCTACTATCAGATTCAACATTTTTTTCACTTTCCTGTAACATGTTATTACTTTCTTTAAAATAATTAATTAAATGCAATTTTTGATTAAAACAAAAAACATCACTCTTCAATTCATGTAATCTGGGAAACACTGTAGGCACAAATTTCAATCCTTTATTCAGAACATTCATTTCACAGTCTGTTAATGAAGGTCCTGATAAGTTAACTGCATAACCACTTTCAACAGAAACAGTCTTTTTACATTTAGTCCCATTTACCTCGATTAACAGTCCATTGAAAATTTTGGCCTTTATGATATTCTGTTCCATTCCAGCCCTGTTTGCTGTTCCCTTGGTTCTCATGAAAAGTTTTCATATAATGTCCATTAGCTGGACGAGGCAAAGCTGGATAATCCTCCTGGTCCATTTCCTCCTCTGTCATGGATGCTCCACTTTCTCCCAAGGTATAGGCACATCCGGTTCTATTCATTACCTTTCTTCCTTCCTCAAACTGCACCCTCTGTCATCTTGCTTTGGGACTGGTTAACACCTGAAAGGCCCATTTGTAGTCATAGTCACATAAAACTCTAAACAGCATGTTCTTCTTTCTTTCAATAACTTCTTTTTCATAATCCATTAACTGCTTGTTAATTTTTGCCAAAAATTGTTGCAGTTCATCACCCATGGTTATATTCCCAATGTCCTTGCAAACTTCTTTTGTGTCATCTCTCAATTTTTGTTTTTTAAGGTGTCCCTCTCCACCAAAATCTGGACCCATTCTAAGCTGCACTTATGTTCAGCTGTAACCCATCTATTGTAAAATACCTTGTCTTCCACCGAAGACAAATCAAAAGGGGAGGAGGGGTTTTTCATTGCTCTCAGTCCCCGAGGTGTTATTTCCAATTCAACATACCTTTGTAGACTTTGTATGTTAAGAAACACTGCAATTCCTTTAAAAAAAACTTTTCAGCTCGCACAAACACCTCCTGCACCTCTGGTACCGCTGACATCTCATTTTTACGGCCAATGCGAAAAAATGGATTTTGCTGTTTGGCTCTCCTTTTCTCTTCCCACTTGTTGAACACCATCGCTGTGGGTTCTGAAACACTGGCATTCTCTTCCCTGCCATGGTTACTTACAGCTGTACTGGAACCTCCTGCTCCTCCATTCATTGATGTGTGAAAGTTTTCAATGGATTTCTGTGTAAGATCCATTGAAGTTTCTCTGAAAACTCTTGGCAATGCCATATATGAATCACTGGCCATGGAACTATGTTAACCACAGAAAAGAAATCAGCAGATAACTTTTTGAATACCACACAAAGCTGGCCAGTAGTTCAAAACTGATGATCTTTTATTAAAATACACAATATTCCTCTAGCGCCATGGCTGTAGAAGGCCTTTTACAGAGTACATACAGACACAATAAAATTTGAATTTATAAACTTTTGTGCTTCTTAAATTATTCCATTACACAATAAAACAATTATTCAATTACAGCTAACTTAATTTCATTATAGCAAACTCTTCCAAGTGCATGCTTGATTCAGGCCCCTAGGGCTCATAGTGTCAAACATGAGAATAGTGCTCTATGTGGTTCAGTGAAAATTATACTGCAGCTTGGTTATGTACAAATTAGCATGTTACTTTGACATATTATACATGTTGGCTATGTACAAATATACAGGATGCATCACAAACTGATTAACACATTTTTAGCAACCAACTGTTATAATTATTTTGAAAGCCTGACACTAGAAGTCAGTTAGAGTAATATATCCATTTAATAATTACTAAAATGCTTAGAAATCTTGAACAAGAGTATTATTTATTCCTTTATGTATTGACATTTGTAAACCAGGTTTGTCCAACTGGGCTTGTGGCCCATTTTCAGTGGAGACCTGAGGAGAAAAGCTCCAGTAATACATATTAAAACAAGTACAATTTTAAACAATATTGATATAATAGCAGTTATAGTAAAACGATTCACATATGTTGGGGTACATGCATAAAGTTAAAGTTGCATTAAAAAGAAGCTAAGTAACAATTTTACATTGATATAGTTCAATAGGTCAACAATGAACATTTTTTGTTTGTATAAAATTGTGCAAATGCATAGTAGACACATTGGAGAGAGAGAGGTGTAATGAGGTACTAAGTATGGTCCTTTTGAGGGTACATGTTGCATACATATATGTATGTATGTATGTATGTTACATACATACATGATACATACATGAGTATGGTTTCTAAAGTTGTTCTAGTAGCATTCTTCTGAAATTGGGTATTCCTTTGTATTTACTTTTTAAGCTTTGTAGGGCTGTGATTTCAGTTGAAAATGCTTATTTTGAGAAACTTTGTGCAAAATGGAACTTTGAGGTCAAAGGAGTTATTTTCACTCTAAAGCTTATCAAGTAAATAAATTATTGCTTCTCTGCTTTCCTAGATAGAATTTCATATTTATTGTCTACTTAAAGGCTATCATGACTGGTCATTTATTTCCCATTAACTGAGCAAGACCCATTTGTTGCATAGCCATTATGCAGACAACCATGAAAGTATTTCTCTTTTAAAGGCCTAATCCTTGCTATAGTGACTACTTACTTTGTGGGCCTGTTACACTCTGCACTGAAGGAAGGTATGAACCTGAGCTTTTCCCATGAAGTATCTTATTCTGATATGATTTAGAAGAGACAACCCAACCACATGTCCTCTGCTCACATGTTGCATGCTTTACACCTGTCTTTGCAATAGGTTCCTTCATTGCAATGGGCTGGAACATCCCCCTCCTGTCAGCCATTTTGACTACAACCATATATAAATGTGCGCATACATTTTCCTAATTTAGTCTGGCATTCTAAACTATGGAAACACACTGTTGCTGATGAAACATTATTAGTTCAATAAGTTTCTAACAATCATCTGCTAGTGACCAGTATCCTCATTAGGTATTTTTAGAGATATGTCATATTTTTTGAAAGCCAGTGAATGTTAGTAGATGCTAGTTGAATTTTGAATTCCTCCTCATGGACTTATACTGAAAGAAAGAACGGGTGGAAGCTCTAGCTAGCAGTTTCATTGATTTCAAAATGCCGATACACACTGGCTGTCTAATAAATGTGCCTCCGTATAAAGCTCGCATATAAAATTTAATTATTTTATTGCTAACATCATTTGCAACATAATGCATTATTAACTCCTTCTTGGTATTTATTCCACATCTGAAAAAAAAAAAGAATATGGCTTATTATAACTGGCACTCATCCTTACATAACAGCATATCAATTTATTTTCTCATGCAGAAACAGTCTCAGCTGTTTTCAAAACTAGATATGATTTTAAAATCAATAAATAACACAGACTGTCTGAAAAAACTAAAGAACATTTATAAGAATATGGCTGTGTTATTTGAATAGTTAGCTTGATACCAATATCAATTTCTTGAATTGGTACTTGTCAACAATAAAATCAATATTTATCATGACAGTACACAATGTCTTAACAGCTTGCCAGTGTGAGTTGCAATTTGTAGGACTGGGGATTGGTATCATGGTTAATGCATTTACTTCAAAGGCACAAGATACATGGTTTAATTCTTGCATTTAAAATGGAAATTGGCTAGGCTTAAAATGGACTACAAGGGTAACTAATCTATAAACAGGAACAGATGTGCAAATATGCACTATGCTTTATAAATATGAATGTTTGTCCCGTCCCCCTTTAAATAACCACACCAATCACATAAAGCCATTTGACAACCTTTATTAAATTCTATTATACAATGAACTTATACACACAAAAACAACATTAGTTATCTTCTTCAGCAATGATGATCTCAGGGCAGTGTCACCACTCACCCTAGATAAATTTCCCTCAGGGCAGCATACCTGCTCACCCACATAAAGAGGCAGCATACCTACTCACCTCACCACCATACCAAACCATTAACCAATAACCACCTTCTTTAGAGGGGGAACAGAAGAGGACAATCCTGTAACTCTTCTCTACCACCAGCCTGGTCCCAGGCTGTTCCCCCTCCTAAACCCTAGCTGCAATCATATCCTCTAAAAAGAGCTTCAAATGCAAATTAAAAAGATCCAATCCTACGTCATTAAGGTGTACTCCATCCATTCGGTACCAAGACTCCTCTCCATCCCCAAATTCTCTATGGTCAATGGTATGCATCCCCAAAATTTTTAACTGCCTAGCCTGCCTTTGATTGACACACCTTCTGACCCTTCCAATTGCCCTATAACTATATGCAGCCCACCAACACAAATGGGGAACCAACTCTGACCACACAATTTCCATACCCGGGTACAGCACCTACTGTAATCTCATCAAATCCTGCAGAATAATGTCCACTAATTGTTTTTTGGAAAAAATGCCCAAGTCATTGTCCCCCAAATGAATTACTAGTATACAAGTACAACCCACTTTCAGTTTAGCCCTCTCAAATTCATGCGACAACCCATCCCACCTAAGACCTCTAACACCATGCCAAGTCACTGACCTCTCTAAATGTGATAAACCCAAATTTTCACCATCCCTAAATAAAGCACACTTCTCTGCCCAGTGGATATACGAATGCCCCAAGATGATAATGTGCTTCCCTAAAAGAAAAAAAGAGAAAATTAATAATCAGACCACAACTTATCTAATATATGACAACAATGCATTTGAAGACCACCTCCCCACTCTCTTAATCAATTCAATGGAACTACCCTCTCTAGCTAAATCTGAGGCCCTACCTATCCTGAACGAGTGAGCTGCAAACCTCTCTGACGGAAATCCCATGCAACGTAAAACCCTCCTTACCAAAGTTATGAATCTACTACTTGACACCACCTTCCCATCCATTTCACAAAAAATTAAGTGATCCACACTCCCCTTCCGCCTCTTCACAAATTCTTTAGCCCACATTACTGGACAAAGGCAAGGATTCCTGTCAGGTTTAAGCACCATCAAACATCCCCTACCCAGTTCATCTGTCTTACTCCTCCTTAATGCAATAGTAACCTCACCCTCCCCTATGATAACATCCTTCCAACATAACGATCCTAACAACTCCGAAATACGGAAAGGGCCAAAATTTAACCATATATATAATGAACCCCACATAAAGTAATCCAAAGACAACCCTTGTAACAAACCTAACCCTCTCAACAAACCTTTCACTATAACCCTCGTAAATGGCCATTGAATACTCCTACGTTCCACCTCCACTCTCCCACAACCCCTCAACATCTGCCCTAATGTCCAAGACTTAGTGAAATCCTGCAACCGCGCTACCTTAGTGAAAATGCTAATTGCAGCCAAATCCACCTTAACTGTCTGCAAAGCTTTGCCTAGGCTCCAAGCATGAGCTACATATTGCAATAGTAATTCCTCCGACCATACCCCTTCCTCTTCTGGCAGCTGCAAAATAAACTGATTAAAATCAGAAAGAGCACTACCATATGCCTTCCTTGTAGAAGGGGCCCAGGAATGCCATACCAACCACCTGGCTACATCGACCCAAGATTCCACACCTCCTCAGGCAGGGTTTCTGGCACCTCCTCCGCCCATGGAACCAACCCTCGAAACCTGCAAAACTGAAATTGGGACAAGCTATCAGCAATCTCATTCCTTATGCCAGGGACATGCACTCTTGTAAAGGAAACATTTATTAAGAGGCTCTGCAAAACCAATTTATGTAATGCCAACAATAACAAACCCAATTTAGCCGTCTTCTTTTGTAATACCCTCACTACGGCCATATTGTCATAGGTTCATAGATTAGGTTCATAGATTAGTACTAGGCTAACTACCCATGTGAGCCACTTTAAGCCTAGCCAATTATCCTTTGTGAGACTCAAACCCAGTGCCTTGTGTTTGTAAGACAAACACCTTAACCATTAGGCCACCCTCCCAACCTAGTCATAGTGAAAAACTACACGTTTGCCCCTCAAATGCTCCTTTCACACCACAGAAGCTGCCCATATAGGCATCAACTCTAGAAAGGCCACATCCTGCTTCTATACCTCCTTCCAATCCCATGGCCATTCAGCCACAAACCACTGACCCCTGAAATAGGCCTCCATACCAGCACCCCCAGCTGCATCCATAAACAACTGACGTTCCTCCTGCCCCACCCAGTCTGACTGCCATAAATATATCCCATTAAATTGTTGCAAAAACCCATTCCACAACACCAAGTCCTCCCGCACCACTTGGGTCACCCTAACCCAATGATGTTTGCTTTGATCCCCTTTCAACAAATATGCCACTGACCTACAAAAAGTTCACCCTGGGTGCACCACTCGACAGGCGAAATTCAAAAGCCCAAGCAACTCCATAACTGAATGAATCTGAATCTTATTCTTACCCAACACCAAACATATAGCCTACCAAAGCCTCTTTATTTTATTCTTGGGTAGGCAAAATAGTCCCCGCTCTGCATCAACTGTTAATCCCAGAAATTCTAATGCTCTTGCCAGACCCTCCATCTTATGCTGAGCCAATGGTACCCCTAACTTCTCACACATAATCATAAACTCCCGCAACCCATCCTGTGCTCCTACCCTTCCTTCGCTCACCAACAAAAAATCATCTAAATAATGCACTGGCTTTTGAGTTCCCACTCTCTGCTGCCAAATCCAATGCAATACTGTACTGAACTTCTCAAAAGTCGCATATGCCACTGAACAACCCATCGGCATAGCTTTATCGAAGTAGTACTTATCACCTACCCACATCCCCAGTAGTGGCCAATCCTCACTCCTATTAGGCAACAATCATAAAGCCGACTCAATGTCACCCTTAACCAACCATGGCTCCAGAAATTCCCTAATCACTTTCATTGCATCATCTAAGGAAGTGTAATGCACCCTAACCTCCCCTTCTGCAATACAATCATTTACTAAATTTCCTTCCAGATACGACAAGTGATGTATCAATCTGAATTCCCCCGACCGTTTCTTCGGCACAAATCCCAAAGGTGACACCCTGTAAGTACTGAAAGGCGGACTGTCAAAAGGACCCAATAACCGCCCTGCCCAACACACTTTCTCCACTAAAACTTCCAAGATGTCCTCTTTACCGTGAAGAGATCACAGATTCTTGCAACCTCCCCACCCCCGCCCACTGTGGACTTTATAGGAAACCCCCCTGAAATCCTTGTATTATCTCATTTTTGATGGCCAGACCTGGAAACTGATGGAGCATACCTTGGAGAATCTCCACCTTAATGGGGAATGGCACCCCTTCCTCTATTGCCTCTAAAGAACCCGAGTCCAAATCCCTGGGACCCATGAAAACTACCCTTCCCCCGGACCGGTTGAAAGTCTTGCAAGAAGCCTTGCCCACCAAATCCACCCTTATGACCCATAACATTAGAGTTCCAGGTGGACAGGTCTTGCCAACCACAGCCAACAGCTGAATGACTCCCTCCACATCTTGAACAAATGAGTACAAATTTGCACCCCACCCATGAACAGGAACCACTATTAAAAGACCAACACAAACCACTGCTTCCGCCCCACTCACCCTTCTGTTAAAGCCACCGTAACTATCCATCATCGTAGCCAATCATAAATCTGGATGATGCACCTCCCAATGGAGTGACTGGTCCACAGCCTTCCATTTGTGGAAACACTGATCATACCAAAGCCACGCATTACCTGGCCTTAACCATTGAGCCTCATGAATGGTAAGTAAATAGCCTAGAAGCGGCAGAGCCACAGACCCGTCCTTCTCCAGCTGCACTGCCATAAAATAAATAAAGCCAACCACCCAATTATCCCATGTCCTAGGGTGAAGCTTATCTACCCTCTGCCTTCCCAATGCCGCTAAAGCCACCATAAGGTCCTTGCTATTAGAAGACTCTGCTTCCACTAGCCATTGGACCCCTTCCACATCGATCAGCTCAAGCAAATCCACATACTCTCCTTTCCAAGTTTCTTCCTTAACCGAGCCCGGAATGTGAGGAGTCAGGAAAACCACTCCTGTCCCTTGTCCCAAAGACTGGGTAGCCAACCAGTCCCCCAGCCACAGCCCAAAGTCAGAGCCTACCTCTGAGCACAAGACCGAACTGTCTCTGTAACCAACAGGCCACCCCCTTCGCATCTTTAACCAGGTACCTGGCACTCTGTGCTAGTTGCCTCTGAGCCTCCTCTAGCCCTTGCACACCACCCCTAAGGTCCCCCACTGACAAGTCTTTGTCATCCCTCCCCCCACCACAGTCCTCAACCACTAGCTCCTCAGACAATATTGCCATAGTAAAAACATTACCTGCACCTTCGTCTTGAGACATACTGGGAACCGGTGTATCCACTGCTACCGCCTGCTGCGATGCCTGTTGTTTTTTCCCTCGAGCTGGGGTTCTCACTGCTGTGCACCGGCTCTTCCAGTCTGGGGTCTGTTCTAGTTCCTGTACCTCCTCGGATGTTGCTGCCTCCTGGAACAACTCCTCCCCTTCGGCCACAATAGCTTGCCATCGCTGTCTTAGTTCTGGTAATTTAGCCATCTGTAAAAGAAAAACACAATATTACAACTGTTCCACAAACTGAACTGCCCTACTCCCCCCAACCCCTAGTGTTGCTATGCCCTACCACACTCTGCCAACTCCCCTACTTACCTATACTCTGCAGCCGAAAACCACCCCTTGCATAACTTGTCTACTAATCGTACAGTGTAATCACTTAACTAATGCACTCATATCTTCCCCGTACCTTAAAATATGCCCGTGCCTGGCACACGCTTCACCCTTCAGCTACACACTCAATCAGCCACACCTCCTACAGCTTGCAACCCCTTCCTAACACTAGAATATCACCTGTCTATAAATATCCCTCCCCATATATATCTATATATAAAAAATAAATAAATATTACATAAATAAATAATCCTGCACATCTAACTTTATACCTGCACACCAATCACCCAATCCTAGCACCATTCAACCACAACCGAGCCTGTAACACTTACCTTTTCCTCCCAATCCAGACAATCCAGAGAGGTAACGGCCAAGGACAGCAGTGTGCATGCGCAAATCGGTGCCTGGACCCAACGGCTGAAAAAACAGCAGAAGCTACCCACGAAACCATCAGGGAGGATGGAAAGGATTTCCCACCACTACCACCACTGAAACAAGGATGCAGAGACACCACCATGGCCGCGGCGACCATCCCGAAGAATGGACAAAACCGGGGACTGGAGTAAGGACACAAAAAAAACCATGAACCCACCAGGGAGCATGAAAAGATCATCCGCCACTACCCCCAATGTTGATGAGACCAGATTGTGGCGATGGACCCCCCACAGCCTACCAAGACCACCAGGAGGACACTTTCTTAACAAAACCTGAGAAATGACACCGGGGACCGAAGAAAGGACACATTAACCCACGAACCCATCAGGAAGCAAGAGAAGATGATCCGCCACTACCCCCAATGCTAATGGGACCAGATTACGATGATGGACCCCCCACAGCCTACCACAACCACTGGGAGAACACATTTCCTTTTTTTTCTTTTGATGAATTACCTAGCCCAGCCACATGGATCCTAACTGACCGCATGGCCCCAAATGGGAAGGAGGTAATGACAGACCCGGCATACCCACACAGATGTTACTCGACCACTTGGCCCATCTGGGAAAAAGCCCGATGGCCCCGACAAATACTCTGGAGACATGCTGATGACTGGGAGCAACCTCAGAGGCACTGGACAACCACAAAAACCCCAGCCACCGCTACTGGCCCTACCACCCAACCGGAGTCACCACCGGAACACCAGGAGGCCCTCAACTGTGAACAAATGCTCCAGGACACCAGGAAACACCCATCACAACCCCAGGCCTACTGGACCACTGGAGAATCACACGAGCACCCAGGTAAGCCGAGCACCACTCACACTGACACTACACCCCAACCATTCACCCACACACTCTGCTCTTAGTATTCTTTCACCCTTCCCTACCAGTAAGTCCTGTTCCCCAGCCTATATTCCCAGACTCCATCCCCACATTAAATTAGGCACTATAGAGAAACACCAAGAGAGAGAGGAGGGAACCAACCCAGTTAACTTAACCCCTTCTCTCCCCACCATCCAAGGCCTACCTGCATCCACAATACCTACAGGTCGTCTGGACGTAAGCTAGTTGTTACTGCACCACCAACTCACGCCAAATGTGCCTGCTTCCTTTAATCCCTAACACTTAATCCTGTCAGAAGTCCCTTCTTCCCCTACCTCACTTCCTTTCACATCTACCTCTCTCTTTAACCCTTTCACCACCACAATCCTACTATCCTATCCAACTACAACTCCTCACTTTAATTATGGCTTCTATAACCTCCCCACATCCCTTTACCCTTATTTGTGGGACTGGAACAACTTAGTTTGTCCCAAACTATATTTAACATTTATGCCATGGAGTTCAAAAAGTATATATGTGAAGTTTGCATTTTTCTGTTTTTTTTATTAGCTGGCAAAAAATTATTTTATTTACCTTTGCTGTTGTGATCCTAGTTATTGCAGAAAAGGTCCATGACAAAATAGCCCAGCTTGTTACTCAGTTATCAAATTACTAAATGCATTATAAATAAAGAAATAATGAAAATGAACAATTGCCAGAAGCACTTGCATAAATGCAGGATGGCAAGTCAATATATACAGAACATTCATACAGTACTACACACTGGAGTGTCACACTACCATACTACATAGCAGTTGTATACCTCACAGAAAGGAAACAATGGATAACACACATAATATCTCTTCCTTCCGATCTCCCAAATGTGGTACATGCTCACATCTCCAACCATATACATTACTGCAGTATTGTATAAATGTGACCCCTGTTTACAAGGATTCATTTTCTACAACTTTTGCAGAACTGATTCAACCTGCATACCAACTAAATTATCCAGATGTCATTATTAGTATTAGGCCATTCCTGTGTGGCCTAATCGTCTATAAAAATTCTGATCCCTTCCAATTTCCAGCCTTATAGGCTAGGCAGAGAACACCACACAGCAGTCTATAGAAGGCATCAGGTATCAACTTCCTGCTTCATTTTTAATTTATAACATTTTCCTTTTATAATACAGTTCCGATATGGTAACCGCATTTTCATTTTTCCTGTTACCTTTTCAAGATTCCGTCAACATTTCTACGTGTAACCATTTATTTTTTTCTGTATGAAAGTATGCATGTTTTCATACTACAATAATTTTTTACACACTGCAGTTCAGCACAGACTGGCTGATAAATAAATCTTCTTCATATTTAGGTGATCTTTAAATGTGACAAGTAATACTCCCTTCCATTCTTGTCCTTGCATTATCTCATTCATCATATTTAGGATAGTCTTTCTTCTATCTATAGTTTCTTTGATTTTTTCAAACCTTCTTTAAATTTCTAGGTGGTCACAGAAGACAGTGATTTATAACCCTATAACACATTTGTTGGAAACATTATAGTAACACGCAATTATTTTGTGTTATGACTTCATCTACTTTGTATGCATGGCCCCTTAAATTGTTCATATTTAGCCCTGCTATACTACGTAATTCGTTACATTTCTTACTTTACATCCTTACCTTCTTGCAAATTGCCTGCAAGAGGAACAATTTCCATTCTGTGAATATGAATCAGATGGTTTCAGGAACAACTTTTGTCTGTTTTTGTCAATGGACAAAAACTATTACATGTCCTCATGTTCATTTTGTTTCCAGGTTTTACATATTAAACATCTTCCTGTGGTAGAACTGTGGCACCTAATTCTACTATTTTAATTTAAGATGTTGTTAAATAACATTTATATTCTGAATATTTATTCATGTCAAAGCTCCATATTACTATACTTACTGATATAACTTCAAATCTTCTTTCAACTTCTGAAATGAACCTGATACCTTACAGGCATCTCGTTTCATATTTTTCTATTATTAAACTATTCCAAAATAGGAAGCTTTCCTATCAACATTTTAAAATGATTTACAATCACTGATACTACATGTGTGCAGTCGTATAAACAGGATAACTCTTTTTTACTTCTACGTTTTTCCCCATTCTTATCATTCCCCATCTAAAATTGTATTCTGTTTATTTTTATTGTCAACTTCTTTGGGTTCATCCTTATTCTCTCTGGCATTTCATAACTGATGGTAGTTTTATATCTCAATTACTTTTCAATCAATGTTTTTGCCAAACCTTTTGGCTCAACAAATTTATTTTAATCCATTGTGAAATTCCCTTTTCCATCTTCATAAAGTAATGTAGAACTAATGACTAGTTAGACCTTATTGCATAGTGCCAGTCTGCCTAATGCGATCAACCTCAGAATGACAGAGATTGCTACACTTAGTGTAGCTGGGTACAGAGTTCTGTTTATTGTGACTAGTTATACACCCACACACACACACACACACACACACACACACACACACACACACACACACACACACACTTCTCATGGTTTTTGGTCATGATGAAACTAAATTACCATGGCTAAATTAAGAATAGTATTCATACATCTGACCATAGAAAAGTAAATCACCTCTAAAGGAGAAATCTTCATATTTTTAATTTTCAGAATTGCTATACACTCCCACGCACCAGTCCATATCCCTGCAGTGTCCACACTTTCTGATAATTGACAGTGTACTAACAATTCTTTCTTTAACTTTTCAATGGCCATAGATTCTGATGGCATTGATATTGGGCATCAACCCCCTTTTTCCCATTTTCCACATGGAGTTGCAGTGCCAAAAAAAGTTCTCCATTGCTGATGTAATTGTAAATGTGTAGTTTCATGTCTCAGTTTTACTACTGAAACTGCAAATAAAATTGTTTAATACTAACATTTCAAATGAGACATCATAAGTACTTAAAATTAATGACATGAATAAAAATATTTTTCATTGTTTTATTGTTTCATAGTTTTGTTGTAGGCTGTTGACACTGAAGAATCTTTAGAAGCCTTGTCATGCATTCCCATATTTTTTTTATTCCTTGTGATTTAAATATGAATAACCCACACCAGTAGCAGTAGCTCAGTATGTTAAATGCCTTACATACAGTACATTTTTCCACACACTGTCCTGGATTCATATCCAGTGTTGTATTGCATTTCAGTTACATTATTGTGCAGACAGCAATTAATGAATGACTAATGCACCCATTATCCACACAAAGCATTGCAAATGAAATGCTGGAAGTTACAAGCCTGCAGGTAGGGGCACACTTCACATATCTGTACAGCATTACTATATGTCGCCTAGAACTCTGTTATTGACAAAGTTGCCTAACATATGTACTTTAAACCCATGGAGTAATTGAAGTGTGGCTGGCTCTGCCTCTACAACAAGGCTGACAAAGCTGACACAGATACACCTACAGCTTGTTGTCCTCTAAAGTGTTCGCACTCTCCACCTACGTTTATTACCTGTGGTACACACAGTTCTATGCAAAGGCTTCTGCTAAAGGTTTCTGCTACATATCTACCCTTTGTGACAATGTAGTCTCCTCACACCAGTAATGTCCATCTCAATAGCAAAGAAAGGGGTGCTGTTCTACATGAAGGCCTTATATACTGCACAGTGGTTGCATATCATTGGCTGTTTTGGCTTCAATTAGCATATCAGAGTCACAGATTGGTTTAGAAGCAATTTCCTGCTAATGAGAAGCATGTTAAAATACAAGCAGCTGGCTATGGGCAAATATTCTTTATGAGACTTTCTAAAAAGAGAGCACACCTTTGTGAAACATTACTAGTGGCACATTTCAAGAAAGGAGTTCTGAACTCCACCAGGTTTGTAACTGTTTTTAGTGTATAACAGGATGCAGATGGTAGGATAAAGGTATGTGGACTAGGGGACGTACAATATATCAGGGTTGCATTGACTTTTGTCACTGTGGCACACTGGTGTTGTTGGACTGTCCCTATATAGTGGTTGTAATAGCACACAGCTATTTGTCTGATACAGGTCTTATGACATATTATTGGGTGGCTGGTCTTAGGGGACACACCACAGTGTACTGGAGTGTTGTGTGTATGATGATACAGCAGAATCTGTCATGGCACACAGGGAACTACCTCAGTAATGATACTATCTCGGTTGTAGCTACACACAAAGTATGTTGTCAGATTGTGGGGTTTGACATGTGTAAGAAAACAGTGAATAGTGCCGGCCATTTTGTTCATGCTGTATCGGTACATAGTGGATATCCATGTATTTGATCCTGTAATGTGTTTCCTTTTTGGTGTGTTTCAAGACTAATGTATCAAAAACAGCATGACCCCTTCTCAGATGCTGAGAATGAAGTAACACTTCAAGGAATATGGCAGCATCATCACATCCTCCTATCCAGGGCAAGGGATAGCAGAGAACAGCAGGCTGCATTGTAGGCAGACCTTGTCCAGGATGTGAATGAGAGGCCACCAGGAAAGGACATATGAGCAGGTTCGACACCATACTACAGACATGGTGAATGCCATCACCAGTGGAGGGCCTGCAATGGAACAACCACTCAGCCACTAAGGAATTCCTGGTGAACCTAAGGACACATGATAGCTCCCAGGCATCCATCACACAATATATCATGGAGGTGGGTGCCACAGTGTCCACAGCAGAGGACCATGCAGGTAAGCTTAATCACCATCGTAATACTGTAGCAGTCATTCTGTCAGGCTGTACATACCTTTACGTGGGTGTCAGGTCTATATGTTGGGGGAGTTAGTTCAATTGTGATGTCAAGTTGTAGCTTTCTTGTTTGTTTTCACCATGATTTTGAGTTGTCTAAATGTAGTATTATTATATTATCTCCCTAGAGAGTTTGTTTCATAGTTGTTAAATCAAAGGATAAATTGTTAATAAATATGAAGAAATGAGATCCTAATGTTGAGCCTTGGGGTACTCCTACAGTTTGTACTGGCTGTATGTGATGGTGAACTTCCTATTAGTTAGATATACTGAAAACCACTGCAGGGCATTGTCTCCTATGCCAAAGATGACTAAGGTTTCAAGAATCACAGTGTAATTGACTGACTCAGATGCATGTTCCAGATCTGTGACTACAGTACCTGCTTGTTCTTTATCTATGTTCTTGTACATGAAGTTGGTCACAATGAATAATGCAGTTTGTCCAATATATTATTCACAAAAACTATACTGCCTATCTGAAAGTAGATTGTATTTTGTTATATGTTCTTTCAATTGGTAATACAAGAGATTTTCTATGACTATTGCTAGAGAGCACAGTACAGAGATAGGTCTCTAGTCAGATGTTGAATTAGGGTTCGTCGGTTTTGGAATGATACTATAAGTACGATATTATGCCTGTGGTGAGTATACGGTTGATAATCCGCTTTAGTATTAGGGTTCATCGGTTTATGGAATGGTACTATAAGTAGGATATTATGCCTATGGTGAGTATACTGCTGATAATCCAAAGTAGGCACCCAAGCAACCGCTACTCCAAAACAAAACACGTGCAACACATAGCTCACAAAGCCAGTGTGCCGAACAGTCACAGCCCTTAAGGCTAAACAACACACCTGATACACTTGTAATTGGTGACTCTATCATCAGGCACACTGACGTCCCGCTCACCAGGCTGAACAAGGAGAAGGTCACGGTGAGCTGCCTATCGGACGCTAGGATCCGCCACATAACACAAGCACTCAGGTCACTCCAAGGCAAGTACAAATATGACTCAGTCATTGTCCATGCTGGTGTGAATGACCTGAGACGTACCTCCCTGGACTACATGAAAAGAGACATAGAGGAGCTCTCTGAGCATGTATCCCAGGCCGGTATGACCCTGACCTTGAGTAGCATCTTACCCTCACCAAGAATGATGCCACAGTATGAAGACAAGATTATCAATTTCAACAATTGGCTTAAGTATTGGTGTCATTCAAAGGGGATCCAATGCCTGTCAGCCTGGGATGACATGTTCGACAAGCCACGATGATTCGCTAGGGACGGCTTGCACCTGTCACCCCTGGGCTTTCGGATATTGGCAAAGGCTCTTGCTACCCCCATAGTGCCTTTTTTAGGCAAGGCTCAAAAGATAAACCCACCTCCATAGGTATCACAAGGGATAAGAAACTAAGAGTAATGCTACTCAACGCCAGAAGTCTAAACCTCAAGATGCATGCACTCGGAACTCTCCTTAGCATGGAGAACATCGATATCTGGGCAGTAACAGAAACCTGATTCAAGGCTCTCGAGAGCACCCCAGCACTACCAGGTTATACCTCATACCATGCTTTTTGGCCCCAAAACTTGGACCGAACCACAAAAGGAGGGGGAGTATCAATATTCGTCAAAGATACCCACACCTCCAGGTTGGTGGCACAGCACAAAGCTTAAGAGACTATCCATGTGCAACTAACAGTGGGTAAAACTGCCTTCCAGTTTATAGCCTGCTACAGACCACCCTCCCAAACCCAGGAACCCCACTCGGCCTTCCTAAGAACACTGGAAAATATGAAGGTCTCTCCAAACACCATTATATTGGGTGACTTCAACTACCCAACCATAGACTGGGAGCATTACTCTAGCTCCAACACCCTAGCCCAAAGGTTCCTAGAATTTATAAACTCAAATGCTATGGAACAACTTGTTACCACTCCCACAAGAGGGGAAAACATACTGGACCTGATCATCACCAACATGGGGACTCTATGCTCCAGACCAGAAGTGTATCCCTCACTGGTAAGATCAGACCATAAACTAATCTCACTGGATATTCACATCCCAATCCCACCCCATGCCCAGAAAACCACAGTGAAAAACTTCTCTAAAGCAAATTTCACACTCCTCAAAACCGAGGTGGAATCCTTCAAAGCCCCCGGGCCTGTGGATAATACGGCCCAGACCACAAAATCCTTTAAAAACGCATTCTATGAACACCTTCAGGAATGCATGGATCATGCAATCCCAAATAAAACCAAGACCCAATCCTCCAAAGGCAGACGTCCTGTCTGGTGGACCCCAGCCATAAACAAACTATACAATAGAAGGAGGAAGCTACTACATGACAGAACAAAATCCCAAAAAGGGAAGGCATCTCTGATCAGTATTAGCAAAAAACTACGGGCACTCATAAAATCGTCTAAGGCCAGCTTCGAGAGAAAAATTGCACAGGACACTAAGGATAATCACAAGGCTTTCTTTAGTTATGTTAGGAACCTGGGTGGGAATTCCCAGATATGCTCAGAATTAGTCCAAAATGACAAAAAATACACCAAACCCACAGACATTGCCAACATCCTAGCTGACAGGTTCAGCGCAAACTTCTCCCTCCCCACCAAAAGGGCTAATATCTAACCCAGCAGAGTGCTACCCCCCTGACATCTCAGATGCTCAGGTAAGAGCTGCCCTCTCCAAAGCAAGAAACACAGCATCAATGGGACCAGATGGTGTCCCGGGCTGCATCCTACATGAACTCCAAGAAGAGCTAAACCCAAACCTAAAACTACTGTTCAATCTCAGCCTTACTACAGGATATGTATCCAAAGAGTGGCGTACAGCAACAGTGGTCCCTCTCCACAAAGGTGGTGCCTCAACGGATCCTGGAAACTATCACCCCATAAGTTTCACTAGCTTGGTCTGCAAAGCTATGGAAAGGATCATCATGGACCTTATAAATAAAGATATTGGGGACCTACAGACACTGGATCCTACCCAGTTCGGCTTTGTTAAAGGCAGATCCTGCCTCTTAAACCTGGTCGATTTCTTTGAAACAGTCACCAAGGCCGTTGACAAGGGGAAGGTGGTCCACACAGCCTACCTGGACCTCGCAAAAGCCTTCGATACAATACCCCACTTGGGCATTATAGATAAGCTCACCAGCTTAAATATAAACCCCTATGTCACTAGATGGGTTGCAAACTGGCTCAAGGACAGAACCCACATGGTTAGAATAGCTGGAGCCATGTCAGACTCCAAACCAGTTACAAGTGGCGTCCCACAAGGCTCAGTCTTGGGACCTCTCTTGTTCGGTATATATTTCTCGGAGGTACAGGCCAGCATGGAAGGACTGTGGCTGACCAAGTTCGCAGATGACTGCAAACTGGGTGCCATAATAGACTTTCCAGCCGACACAAGCATCCTCCAAAAGGGCCTCATAGAAACAGACAACTTTTGCCAGAGCCATGGCCTCAAGCTAAACGCCAAAAAGTGTATAGTCATCCCCTTTGGCAAAAACGAAGTGCCCACAAATTACCACATAGGTGGTAATCCATTAAGTACAGAAGAAGTAATTAGGGACCTGGGGACCCAAGTTGATAGCAATCTCTCATTTGACAACCACGTGGCCAAAGTGGTTAGAAAAACATTTTATATAGCCCACCTAATCATGAAGGGATTCACATCTAGATCAGGGGGTCATGCCTCTTTACTCATCCCTCATCAGGCCCATAATTGAGTACAATGCCCCTTTTGGGATGTACCTTACCAGACACCTGCAGCAACTGGAAAGACCCCAAAAGTACCTCACCAAGAGGATCAAGGGGCTCAAACAGATGCCGTATGCTGCCCGGTTAAAGAAACTCCAGCTCTACTCAGTGGCATACCACCTGCTCAGAGGCGATCTGTGCTTGACGTATAAAGTCATGTCCAACCCGGAATTAATGGACATGCTGCACCTCAGAAAATCCAAATCCCATCGAGCTACGTGCTCGAGGGACTTAAACCTCAGCACTGAAATAAATAGGACATGCTGGAGGGACAGATTCATAACCCAGAGGCTCCCTTCACTCTGGAATAAAATCCCAGTCCGGGTAAGGCAGAGTCCCTCATTGACTCTCTTCAAGAGGAATCTTGATGAGTGGATGGCAGATCGTAGGTTTACCCCGGGTATCACTTCTGTGTCACTGTTAGACAGAGGCACAGTATACTAACCTCGAAAAAGGGCATAGCAAAATTAATTTAAAATGGGTGGCGAAAGCCATACACACTCTGGCTAGGCTTATAAATGCCCTAGGGCAGATAGCCTAGTATGAACCTATGAACCTATGAACCTAATCCACTTTAGTATTAGGGTTCATCGGTTCACAGAATGGCACTATAAGTAGGATATTATGCCTGTGGTGAGCATACGTTTGATAATCCGCTTTAGTTTTACGGTTCATTGGTTTATAGAATGGTACTATAAGTAGGATATTATGCCTATGGTGAGTATACTATTGATAATCCACTTTAGTATTAGGGTTCATCGGTTTATGGAATGTTACTATAAGTAAGATATTATGTGTATGGTGAGTATACAGTTGATGATCTGCTTTAGTAGTTTGCAGGCATACCTCAGTGACATTTTGAATAATTTAGGATGTAATGCTGAGTGCTTTTAATTTTTTTAAAAACATATCTAGAAGAGTCTGTTTAAAATGTGATGGAGGGAGTACACAAAATAAAAAATATATGGTGTTTTACATGTTTTTTGCTGTTTGGGATTACATACCCTGGGATTCATGAAGCTCAACACAAGGACGGCATTAACCTTGCATCGACCATGTGGCGTAGAGATGGAGCAGCAGCACCACATGCATATTAATGAAGGCATGCTGCCATAACGGCCATGTGCATAGGAAACGTGTACAAGTTCAGGGGGTGTGTCCAGGCGCTGAATGGAGGATGAACATGTCGGCTGCATACGCGAAAACTAAAATGCTGACTAGTACAGCCTGCCTCTGATAGAAATCACTCCTGTCAGTGTCCATGGATAGTGAAATGTATGCAAAGCATACAAGACATCATTGTGAACACCACAATAAGAAGTAAACACAAAGGCATGTAGCTGAATATTGAGTCCCCATCCATTGAACAAATGATATTTAAAACCCTGTGCCCGTATTCCATTGTAGTGTCACTAGTTATACCAAGTGGAAGCAAAACGCATTGTGTTAACGCGCTGCCAATTGCCAAGCCTAGCCCAATGGTTTGGGTTACTACCTGTCCTACATTGTAATGGACAGTCCCCCTCTAGGCAGGTGTGTCCATACCAAAACCATAATAAATGTGAAATGTCCTGCAATAGTAGGACATAATTATGTCCCATATGTTATGTAATAGTCCCATACAATACATATGTCCATATATAAAATACCTATATGTTACAAGAAACAGAATAAGGAAGTAAACGAAACAGAATAAGCAACTACACTGCTACAACAATAAAACCTTATATGTAGGCATAAAACTAAAGTATTATCCTTTGTAATGACCATGGGTATGTGTTGGCATGCAAACTCAGATGTGTGCCCCGAAAATGTCCCATTCAGGTCATATGAAAAGGTGGCAACCCTACCAATGGTCAGAGCATTTGCCCAATATCTGCCCATTCACGTTCCAAGTTGTCCTTGTCAGGACGGCCCATAGATTAACGGGTATTACCCGGGTCTACCTACCATGTTATGAAAGATACGTATTTGCGTGTACCTATGTGCATGAAGTACAGCATGTGGATAATCAGAAATGCTAGTGTAGACCTCACAACCATACTGGTCCCAGAGATATGTAGTGTGCACAATGTGTTCTGTTGACTGTGCAATGGGCCATCAACTAAAGAAGGGATGAATGGTGTCTGTGGAATATGGGGGTGGGGGGTGATGGGTAATGTAATAATTCACCAAGGGGAGTCTGGGTTGGATGCACAATAGGTGAATTGGAGGTCTACGATGGAGCAGTGGGTGAATCAGGAAGATAAACAAAGAAAAAATAAACACATCCACAATACAATTTCACAAACATGTGAACATTAAAATGTGCAATACACATGTACTGAAACATTACCGGCACATACCCACATAATGGTCTGGCCTGAACTGAGCCATCCAACCCCAACACACCTGGATGCATAATTGAATACCCATCATCCCCTTCACAGTGCACCTCTCCCTCATGAACGTCCACCAAAACCAGCCATACTTGGACTGTTAGATAGACGTGGCCATATCTGCACATAGTGACCCCCTACCCATATCTAGTAGGCAGTCTCACCCTAGGCAGTCTCAGGATTGCAAACTATGTATCCGTTGCATGTATAACCCTACGTTACAGCCGTAAAGAAAAGAAGGTCATCGGTCCCCACAATTTTTGGGTATCCCTCATGGGATATGTATCTGTTCTAAACATTAGACTTGGTGTCACGACACGATGTCCAGTCCTGTATACATCTGGACACAAGTTGTATGAGCAGTAGTTGTCCACAAGACTGCTCAGCCTCCAGCCGGTCCTGCAGAACCTACGACCCGGGATTAAACACCTGACTATGATGCACATCTCCCCACATGCATTATCGGGAATATATACCTTACACATTCGCATAGCGGCAGTCAGATATAGGGTGCTTAAGGCACTTTAAAGCAGATGTAAGTAGGGTTACCACCTGCCCCACTTTGCGAGGGACAGTCCCTTTTTGGGCAGTTGTGTCCAGACCAAATATAATACAATGGCAAATGTCCTGTGACTGTAGGAAATATATCCCATATTTCATGTAACAGTTGCATAAAACAGTTATTTCTGTATGTAAAATACTTAGTTACAAGAAACAGATAAAGCAACTAAACTGCTACAAGAATAAGCTTTCATTTAGGCACATAAGTAAAGTTCTAACCTTTGTACTGACTGTGGGTATGTGTAGGCCTGCAAAATCTGATGTGTGTCCTGAAAATGCCCTGCTTTGGCCATATGAAAAGGTGGCAATGCGAGACATAAGCGGGTATTCAAGCGTGTATGCACGACGGTAAGTGGTGGTGATTCAATGGTATGGGAAATGTAAATGAGCATGTAGGTGTATGTGCATGTGTATGTACAGACCGATATATACACATATACACACACACACACACACACACACACACATACACACACACACACACACATATATATATATATATATATATATATATATATATATATATATATGTGTGTGTGTGTGTGTAGTTATGAAGAATGAGCATGGTCATAATATAGGAAATCCCTGTAATAGTTAGTGATGTTGTATATCAGGATGGCCATAGGTGAGCACACCTCTGCATCCCTAACCACAGGTAGGACACTAAATGTGGAACGAACGATCTCCCCGTGCTAAGTCTGACATTCATCTAGGTACAGGGCAGTCCCGGTCCCCAGTCGGCAAGCCTAAACCCGGATGACCATATGAACACCCTAACAATCAAACACATGTATGTGACAGGACTATAGGCTTTGGAGGTCTGAATATCCTCAGTGAGTCAACATGCGGCATGAGTCCAGAGCAGTAGGGAATAGGGAATGGCGCATGTGTAGTAGTGCAGTTTTCCCAACAGGAAAATGGATGCCTGCTGTTTAAGTGAAGTGATGAGGCATGTGTTCGGGTAACTATGCACCATGGGTATGCATATAAATGAAGCAGAACACCAATAGTGTAGTGGTTAGAGCATCCGCCTAACGAAAATGCATTCACGGGTCAAGGTCGACAATAGCACATATCATTTTCCTTGTGGAATGAATGTTGCTCTGCTGTAAAGCTGACATTTAAACATGCAAAGGTGAACGTGTGTATCGCATGGGACTATTAACCAGATCCTTTCAGTCAAAGTGGTATTGTCATAATGTATAAGGCACAAATAAGCACAAATAAGCAGCAGTAAACATATGTAATAAACAGTAAGCATAGGTGAGTGCGCCTGCATGGGTGTAAGCATCACAAATATATATATATATATATATATATATATATATATATATATATATACATATATATATATATACATACACACACACACACACACACACACACACACACACACACACAAAGTTCAATGGAAGTGGTAATGGAGGAGACAAAGCTATAAACAAACTTCAATCTTAGAAGGAGTCCAAGTAAAAATTCCAATGGCACGAAATAGTAGAATCCACAAATTTACTTGAAACAAAAATATGAGTGCTTTCGCGGACCACAACTCCACTTCATCAGACGTAACATATTCTTTAATACCATCCTCCTTTTATACTAAGACCATATATTAGCATACTGGATTAATTAATTAATCATTAACAATTAGGGACATTAATTCAGCAGTGTTATATAACCAACTTACAAAAACATAAAACATCATCTAAATGCAATGAATGTTTCTAAACAATAAATATAAAGTGCTTGACTATAAAATATTAAATCTATCAAAAGAGTTAAAATATGTACAAAAACAGATTAAAACATCTTATACATAAATCGCCTGAGAGCTCTAGCCTTTAACACTGGCTTTAAAGAAACACTATCATTAAGCCCTCTACCTCTATGCGCTGCTAATCTTAAAATCCATTTAACTTCTGCCTGTTCCGTGTCATTCACTATATCGCCCAATCTAGTGTTAGTAGCTTGGAAATGCAATACTTGGAAGTAAAAAATGTGCTCTTCACCCATTTGAAGTGTATGCTTTGCTATAGCACTATAGTCTTGGTGCCTCATAAAACAATACATATGATCTCTTATCCTTTCTCTCAGAGATCTATTCGTTTTACCTACATAGAATTTATAACAAATGGAGCAGTGTGCAACATAAACAACATTCCTAGTGTTGCATGTACTATTATTTCTGAGCTCCCAAAGACGACCTGTATCGGGTTGTTTGAAAAAATGCGATTCATCTATGTAATTGCATTCTATACAATTCCCACATTTCTTTGTACCCATATAGATGTTAGTACTATGCAATACACTTGATCTATTTATATCACGATAGCATAGATGCTGTTTCAGACTCTTCATATTTCTATAAATATAAGTGGGAAAATTTCCTACTAGCTCTTTTGTCCTATCATCTGCTACAAGAATGTTCCAGTTAGCAGCTATCGCTTCCTTTATCATAAGAATGTTATTACAATAGGGAAGTATTATTGATTCATTCCTTCTGGGTATATCTTTGCCTCTACTAGTTTCTGCTTCCCCAAACGAGTAATACGGTTTAGCTCTAGTTGACCTTAATTTACTCACTTGTATATATTTATCTATTTCATTTTCATTATAACCCCTGGATATAAGTCCCTGCTTTAGGGTACTTAGTTCTATATTTAGGGATGCATCATCACAGCACAGTCTGGATGTTCTCATAGCCTGCCCCTTCACAATGTTACCAAAAATCATGGGATTGTGCATACTCTTTCAATGTAGGTAAGCAGCTCTATAGCGAGCTTTCCTAAAAACTTAGTTTTGAGAACATTATTATTTAGATAGATAGAGTAGTATCTAAATAATTAACAGTGTTGCTAGAATAAGTTAGAGTAAATTTAAGAAATGTATCAGTGGTATTCACAAAATCAAAGAACGACATGAGTGCATCTGGGGTGCCTTTCCAAACGAGGAAAAGGTCATCCACAAACTGCCTATAAAAAAATCACTCAAGTCCATTAATACAACAAATCTCTCCCAAGCTACCATCACTAGGTTTACATATGTGTTTGCACAGCTAGTACCCATTGCCACTCCCTTTCTTTGTTTATAGCATTGATTGCCAAAAAGAAATACATTATTTTCTAACACTAATTCCAGTAGCAAGCTAATAAAATCTACCTTGTCTGCTTCCATCAAGCTCTCATCCAGCAAAAGTTCTTTGAGCATATCTATACCTTCATCATTAGGTATACAGCTGAAGAGTGACTCCACATCCATTGTTACAAGTATCAAACCTTCAAAGCTATTTAACCCTTTAGTAAAGGTATATAAATCCTTTAAAAAATGCTCAGTGTCCTTAAGAACATATGGATATTTCAAAAGTACATATTTCAATTCATGATCAAGATAGATAGAGATAGGCTCAGTGAGCCAACCAGCACCTGATACTATAGGTCTAAACATTGGTGAAACAGGATTTTTGTGAATTTTGGGTAATCCATGTAAATTGGGTATAACGGGATGTTCAACCTGAAAGAAATTAAACAATTCATCAGTTAATACTCCTAAAACCTTACATTTGTTTAAGGTGTTATAAATATTTCTATGAATTTCATGTATTATATTCCTAGGTACAGCCTCATATGCTTCACGTTGTAACATTTCTAACATGGTTTCAGTATAATAGACTAAATCCATCACAACGATAGGACCCCCTTTATCGGCGGGTCGTATCGCTATACTGTCGTTAGCTTTAAGGTTAGAGAGTGCTGACAATTCATTTCTTGACAGATTTCTTTCATTAATCGCACCTAAAAATTCAATTTCATTATACAATGTATTCTCTACAGCTTTAAGAAATACCTCAGGGTTTGTTGGCAAATGCGGTACATATAAACTTTTGCGCTTAAAAGAACAAACATTAGATGTAGAACAATCATTGTGTATTAATTTCAAAGCTACATTGCGAGTAAACATCCTAATCGTTAAAACAGCATCACTAATATCTAAGTTAGAAGTTGGTATGAAACTCGTACCTTTATTCAGCAAACTAATTTCATCACAAGTTAAAGTGTGGCTAGAAATGTTCCACACTAAGTCTACTGACTCCACATTTTTTGAGTGTGCATGTCTGTTGGTAATTGGGAGATTCTTTCTGCTTCTGCCCCCTTAGTCCATCTCGGTCTATTGACTTCTTTCTCCCTGTTCTTATGGGTCGGGGCACAGCCGGAAAATTTTGCTGCTGTGCTCTATCCAGATGAATTTTAAGCCTAACATCACTGTTGGGGCGTAACATGTCACCATTTATATCTATGTGCTGAATCTCAGATGTAAATTCCACTGGTGTGGAATAAACTGATGTTGGTAGATTTGGAGAAGACAATGCTCCAGTATTCAGCACATAGATAAAAAATAAGTACAAATCTGTATGCTGATGAACATATAATTTGCATACATAATTAGGTAACCCGAACCACTCCAATGGAATTGTTGGATACCAACATTCAAACGCAAACCGAAGAACAGATAACCAAAATATGGCACCAGAGTCCCTCTGCAGCCATTGCAATGTCCCATTACTTGGTTATTTTGCCCTATTTACCATAAACACTATAATGTGCATACTGCTTTCCTTCTACAATGTTTATTTGAATTCATTTAAAATTTTTATTTTACATTTTATAGCATATACACTACTAGACCTCTGTTAAACAAAGCAATACAGTCTCACAATGAAAATAGACTTAGCATTATAACTTATCTGCCCTTGAAACTCACATTCATTGAAACAGCATTGAAACCCACATTCAAAGAAAATGCATCTGGTCAGTGGTGGATAAACCTGAGCTTTGGGCTGTTTTCAAATTATAGGCCCCCTTGCACACAAAACATACATGTGTTCTTTGATACACCTTCCTGACAGTAATAAATTATATTCCTTGTATAATTGTTGCAGCGAGTTTTAAATTTATTGTTTTGAACATTTTACAGTAAGCAATGAAACAAAATGCATGAACCAATATTTGAATAAACTGCCCATTTCAGAACATTTCCATCATAAAAGTCTGAGTAACATCTACAATCCACCAGTATCAGTAAATATGCACAATCTCTGCAGAAGTAAAAGTCACATAATTCCACACTAAGGAGATATGTAACTAATGAAGAGGTTGCTGCTAGCAAACAACTTAATATTTCATGGTTTCATCTACAAATAATGTGCTGCTAGCAAACAACTTAATATTTCATGGCTTCATCTACAAATAATGTGCCTGTTGCCCTTGAGATATAAATTGCCTATGTTGCATAAAAAAAAAATAAGCTAGTAATATTACAACAGGGAATGGATGGCATCATAGCAAACTGATAACAGGTCCATAATTACTTGCTATATCTGCCAAAGAGGACATTCTCAGGACTGCAAAATACAGAGTACAGTATCAGCAATCTACATGCTGTGGGAGTAGAACCCACAGCCTTCTATATCAAAAGCAAGTATTCTACCCGTCATACTACTAACAACAAAAACACACTTACTATAAGCAGCACTATACTTCTCTCCCCCTGAAGACCTATGCAGCATAGGAAATCTGGAAATAGCCAAAATTTATTGGGAAGGGGACAAAAGCCCCAAACCAGGGACACATTTTAAACATTATTTGTATGATCATAGAAAAGTTGTTTGCTAGTATAAAATGTTTTGTGTTACCAACCATGCATTTCCTGAAAGACAGAAGACTGAAATTTAAATGGCCATGATTATTTAGTGAATTCAGTTCTCACTGGATTTGCTAGAAAACAATAATTTAATGAGGAACATACCAACAAAGTATGTATGAGCCAAACATTCCAGACAATCTCTCTCTCTCTCTCTCTCACACACACACACACACACACACACACTAAAATCTGCCTACAAGAAAATATCTTAAACTCCATTGCTTACATAACTCTGTTGCAGTACCCGCTTAGTAAATGGAGTTAAAAATACCTTACTCCATTGCAGTACCCACACTTAAACTCCCGTAAGCAAGCACAGAAATAACTCCACTAAACTCCCGTTCGCAGAGAGTGAACTACATTTAAACAGATCTGTTGTAGGAAAAATGCTGCAGAAATAACTCATCTCTACTCCGTTCACCAGGCAGAAAAAGCAAGCACAGAAATAACTCCACTAAACTCCCATTCACGTTTGCAGAGAGTGAACTCCATTTAAACAGACAGTGAAACCTCAGCAAGCACAGAAATACCTCCACTAAAGTAAACAACACTAAACTCCCATTCGCGCTTGCAGAGAGTGAACTCCATTTAAATAGACAGTGAAACCTGAGCAAGCACAGAAGTACCTAGACTAAAGAAAACAAAAATAATCCGTCCATTCACTAGACAGAAATAACTCCTCTGATGCAGGAAAATGCTACCGCCACTAAAGAAATGAAAAAACTCTGTTCACCAAGCAAAACGAAAATGCTAACTCCAGAAAATACCTCTAAACTCCATGGCAGAACATTGTTTCCTGCCCATGCTTGCAGCAGCAATTCCTTCCCAAGAAGCAATCAAGCTAGCAATCCTTCCCGCTCGTGCTTGAACTCCATTTGAACAGACAGTTAACCAGCTGGAAATGTGTGCATGTGAGCCCTGGGCTGAATTCCAACAGACTGATGGAGCTAACGTCATTGTGCATGTGATGACGTCAGCTCAAAAAGTGAAAGAAAAAAAATTAAAACAAAAGTAGAAAAAAAAATCGGAAATGAAGGGGTGCCACTTGGGAATCGTTGCGCCCCATTATTTGGACCCCAAAACTCGGTAAAAACCGAGAAATTCTGTACAGTTGGGAGGTATGCAAGTGTGGGACTAGAACACCGACCTAACTACTTTATTACACTACAGCATTATGCAGTTACAGAACTCACTGCTGAGATTACTGGGACACAGCACTCCCAGATGTGAATTTGTAGATGGGTGACATCATCGGCCTTGCTAATGGTGGGTATAAGAAATGTATGGAGTGTGGGCAGTCTGAAAGCAATTTAGAGTCCACTGGCAAACAGGGACAGACATACACACACATACATGCCAGTGGCAGGTACAGAACACCTGCCTATTTACAGATTACTATTACAATACTACATACTTATGAATCGCGCCACACAGACTACACATGTCAAGGCTGTCATTATGACCGTCTGGGAATGCGGACATCAACAGGGATGCTGGCAGTTAAGATCTACATACCTGTGTGTTTAAAGTAGGAATCCATCCTGACCTGGAGTATGCCCATCTGTGGAATGGACGACTACTACCACTATACAGGGTTACAATGACCATGCCCATACACAGAGGCACATAACTGATACAAGGTGTCACTGGGCATGCTGACACACTTAGTAGCACAGGGGTGTTCGGAATGCACTATGTGTCCAACTACACAAGGATATACTGGGCATGCTCATAAACTAAGTAGCACAGGGGGCATGCTCACGCACTTAGTAGCACAGGGCTGGTCAGAATGCACTACTATGTGTCCATCTACACAAGGATATACTAGGCATGCTCCTACTTCTAGTAGCACAGGGCTGACTGGGATGCACTCTGATGCTAAACACAGAAGGCCACAGTGGCCATGCTATTACAGGTAGACATAAAGAACACATTGTAATGGGCTCTGGTGTTAGTAGTTGTCATTATTAGCAGGAACGCTGCTCTACATATATTTGACACCGGTCTTTTACACAACATCAGCTGTCATTCTGGGATGACATGGCTGACAGTAGGCAGGCCTTTCTCACATATCACATGCATCCATGATTCAAGGGAGTGTGAATATTACCCATGTTGCATCTGCCCACACAGTGCCATTCCAAGGCAAATGTCCTAAACACAGGTTAACTCCCATACACCTACATGACAACTGCATTGTTTTCTTATGCTAACCAGTGCTAGATGTGCAGCATCCATATTCACAGCTGGTCACTGTAGATCCAACAATGGGGAGTACTGACATCTGTGCAGTGAGAACACCTGGCTCATGGCTCTGTAGTGCACAATAGCACTACCACCATATACCTCAGAACCTAGCACTACCACCATATACCTCAGAACCAGACATGTGGGCCATAACACAGGTACAGACCACTTCAGGTGGTGTACCCACATACATAAAGGCCACTCACATGTACTGACCAGTCCCCCCATGAAAGGCATCACAGATGAGCCATGTGCAGGACACAGTGTCACATGTTGCATTCTAGGATGTAAACCTCAGACACCACCATGCCCTCGGACCACCAACATGCAACCATACATGTTGTATGAAATAGAAGAGTACACCACCATGTGACCCTTGACCTGTGTACTGTACTAAGATCTACATCAACTGTAGAGAGTACACATGTACTGACACAGATGCATCATGTGTTATGCAATGCAATGATACCACTGTCTGTGACCAGGTCAGCTGTACACATACCAGGGGCTCTCGGTACTTTCCACCATTAGCAGATGACCGTTGCTGTACACCAGTACACACCCTCATGTATGGATATGACATACATGTACCTGCCCTGGGTATGTACATGCCACACACACAACATGCCTGTAAATAGCATAGCTGTTGTTGTCCTTTGTGCAAACAGGTGGCTACAGCCATTACACAGATGCACATGGAATGCAGGTCCATGGCTGCTGAATGCTAACAGTACATAAGGTGTGATATCAATGTTGACAGAGGTAACATCCCCTCTGTATTGGTCACCCATCATATCATACAACAGTCCATGTGTCATGTATGACATTACAAATATCCACCAATTGCAATGCCTACAAACATGACCAAATATCAGGATTGTAGGACCTACACACCTGTACATGTAGTGTTGTGCATTCAGATAACATGCATGTGCAGTTGCTGATGTATGCAGGTGATGTGTATCCTAGTACATCATGCAGTTGCAATGCAGCCTCAACATTGCCAACTGTATATGGTGATATGCTGAATGTACAGAAAGATGTACCATAGGTATGGACAGATGTGTGGAAATAACTAAGTGGTGGGGCATCTTTGCAAATGGATGTTTGCTGTGGACAGCTCACAGGTGTGTCACAAGTGGTCCTACAATACCCTGTGTAACTGGTAAGCAATGGTTTCTTTAATTGAAGGACATAACACACAACTTAGACAGCGGTCAGGGTGACAGCAAAGGTAAATCACTTGACACCTGTTAATAGATATGATGTCCCTAGTGCATATATCAGCACTGTTGCCACAGGAAGCATCAGTACCATTTGTAATGCATGCAATACTGCTGTATGTCTGACATACATAACATGAGCTAGGCAGGTGTGAGATTCACAGTACTGGCATGTGTGTTTGCATGTGTGTCCATATTGTCACGTATTGTGGGGAATACATCTCAGTTGTTACTCGTTCTCCGGTACACTAGTGTACACATCTGTACAGACTGCAATGTAGAAAGCAGGACATAGGCAGGGGCATGTATCTCACACATGTGAGGTATCTGTATGTGCATGACATAGGTGTATTAATTACTGAATGCCACAGTGTGTGTATGTAGGGCTGACTGGTCCCTGGGGTGAGGATGTATGTTACCATACTGAACTGATAAGACCCCTCCCACCATCCAGGCAATACATTCTACTATTCATGTTGATGTTCCCAATCTAAGGCTGTACTGACTACCTGTACATGTCTATTCTCTGTGTCATGTAGGTGCACAGTACTGTAATGACGATTTGCACATAGGCAGGGGTCCTCATCCCACCAGTAGCAACTGTGTGCAAGTGTGTGTTACTGTGTCGGTGAATCCGTGAGTGTATGGGTGTGTTACTGTGTCACTGAATACATGTGTGTTAATGCCTGAGTGTGTGGGTGCAGTTGTGTGCTGGCATCCTGTCATGGGAATGTGTATTACTGATTCCCAATGAGGCATCACACTTCCCACTGGCCTCTACTCTTGTAATCAGCTAGACCACTCTCTTACCTCACCACTCCATGTGCCTATGATGTCACCCTGTATGGATGTCATGTCTGTGGCCACAGTAGCTTAATTCACAGCTATCATGCTCTTGGAACAGTAGACATGTTTATAATGTGGGACAATCTCACTGGTATGTGGCAGCTACACGGTGCATGCTGGTATACTCATACATACCTGTGAGTAGTCCACATTGACATATGGGACACTGACATCCACCGGCAAGTGCAATTAGACCTGAAGAAGTACAGCAGAACATCATGACCAACATGCAGTTACTGTTGTTACACAAGACACATACTGTTAACAGTATTGTACACCTGTACTACATGGTATATCTGCTGCCTGTCAACAGTCCTCAACAATTGTAAACTACACGTATCTTCCTAGTCTGTTCACCCTGTGCATCAGATCATATGAGCATGTCCCTGCACCAATGGTGTGGATGTCAGGGATGTGGCACAGGCATCATTATATGCACAGGGTGTTAATGTTTTAGGCTGCACTGTTGTAACACAAGATACATACTGTTAACAGTATTGTACATCCGTACTACATGGTATATCTGCTGCCTGTCAACAGTCCTCAACAATTGTAAACTACATGTATCTTCATGTCTGTTCACCCTGTGCATCAGACCATATGAGCATGTCCCTGCACCGATGGTGTGGATGTCAGGGATGCGGCACAGCCATCATCATATGCACAGGGTGTCATTGTTTGCCAGAGGCCTAGGCTGCACCATTGGATGACATCATGTGTGTGGGTTTGGGCCTTTGATCTAATTGGGCATGTGTAGATGTTATGCATGTGTGTGTTGCGGTGCCCTACATATGTTTCCAGTGTGTGCGTGTATGTATGCACACAGTTCTCCCATGTTTCTGGCCTACACAGGGGTATTACTGACAGCTGCAGACTGTACAGGTGAGGTTTTAGAGTTCACGGTGTCTGGCCATGGACATGTGACCTGTGCCTGCCAGGGGTTGCAGGGGCACTACCAGGCAAAGGTGCAGATTGGGTACTGTCTGATGTCACTTGTCCACTGGACCAGTGTCCCTGTTGGGACCATCCCAGGTCATGTGCACATGGCCTGCTGTGTTGTGGTGTGGACAGCACAGCACCAGATGCACTGCTGCTGCTACCACCACTATGGAAGCGGGCATGTGAGGTAGCTCGTACACGTAGACCTGACACAGGTGATCTAGCAGGCCTACGTCCACATGCCCGATGCCTCACTCCTACCAGATGTTCCAACACAGATAGCTCACGCTAGCGGATTGTCATGCCACGGTCAAGGACTCCAACCATGTCACCCAACTGTCTATCCAAAGATTCAGCAAACTGCTGTTGAGCATTTACCATTGTCTGGATGTTGTTGTTTAAAGAACGGACAGCAGACGTCTGTAGCCTCTGATCTTCTCTGTTGTGCCATTCAGCACATGCCTGTGCCTCCATTACAGCCTGAAACATGCATCTGGTGGCACCAGCTGCTGTGCTCTGTCATGCAGGAGCATGTTTGCCAGAGGTCCTCCTACGAGCAGCACTGGCCACGTGCCTGGGTGGGGCACCACCAGTCATTTGGCTGACACCATGGTGTGCAGGCACACCTTCCATAGCCCCCACACTTTCCTGTTCCAAGCTACCATGCACCAACTGTCCTTTTCTCTATGGCCACTGGTGATGAGGTATGTGCAGGTATGGGATCTGTGTGTGAGGATGAGGGGGATATAGATGGAGTGGCAACCAATGGCGCAGTTTCAGCCCCTGACAACTCTGCCTGTGTCTCAATCATATGTTCATCATCACTGCTAGAGTCTGTGGGGACAGTAACATCAGATGTACCGCAGGAGGGCAATGCACCTACTTCACCTGTGAGGGCAGACAAGAACTATACATTACAATCTATACAATAGACACACACACAGACGCACATGCATGCGATATGACAGAAGGCATGCAACATGCATGTGATATGGCAGACGGCATGCAGCACAGACAATAATAGTGGTAGTTATCATACATCCCTGGGTTGCCCACAACAGCATGCATGTGTCATAGCAGACAACATGCAAATTACACAATCATAGTAGTAGTTGGCATACATCCCTGTGTTACACCATGTGGACCAGCACAGGATAACAGTACACCTGTCTGATGTGTGGCATATGACCTTGATAATCACATGTGGTATGACATGTGATCTGCTGACATGTGCAATGACATGCATACATGTTTAACATTAAGGTGTCCTGTCTAATATACAGTGGGGCAATGGTGTACCAATGCAGTGTTGTCTGTCCGCCCTACAGATATACTGCACATATAACTGATGTGCATGGCCATTGCAGGGAATCATGAGGCATCTCTAGTGCTATATAGTGTGAGTTATAGACAGGGTTCGTAGCCATGACTGTGTTCAGATTCAATACATATACATTGTGGAATGTGACCCATGCCACTGAGGTGTATACACACTAAACCATGATGTGGAAGTTCTGACACAGGTCACTGATGGGTATACGGATGACACCCTTGCACATCTGCAACCATATTGCTGCTGCCTGGCAGCTATGGCCAGACATGGCGAACACGGTACACCATGTCCCACATGACATCTGTGTACCACACACACACACACACACACACACACACACACATGAGGAGCTACTATGACGTTGATGTCCAACATCAGCAATGGGAATGTACTGTGTCTGTGGGCTGATGTGGATACTGTACAGGTGACTGCTGTCATGTCACAACACCCTCAAGATGTTCAACACATCTTATGTGGTGGATTGATGTTACACCTACACAAGATGTCCACAGGTCTGTAGGATGTCTAGTGTTCCACATCTACAATATGACTATTTTACAAAGGCCATGGTTGAATCATGTGTAGCCATTGTACAACAAGGTGTACACACAAGCACAACACATCTACTGTGTGTGTTGCTGCATGTCCCTGGCCATCCTCCATGGCCATGTGTGTACATGTGTTGTCCAAATTATTGTGATGGGCATCTATTTCACATGCCTGTGTTGTCCCATATGACATATATGCTCCACTGACAACAGGGTTTTCAGATAAAGGGTGGTATGTGGGATATGTTTTCAGGTTAGGTAGGCAGTTTTGCAGCCAGGCCACTAGATGTCATGGACATGTCAAGATAGCACATCACATTGTGTTGCATTCATAACAGGGCTATGATCCCTGTGAATCCTCTGTGCTGGCCATACTCCAGCCCACTGTGTAGTACTGTTTGCATTCACCACATGTGTAGATCTGATCTGTAGTACGCCCTTAAAGTGAACAGCACCTCCACCATTGTATGCACAGCTGTCCACACATCTGGCAATGACAGTTTGTGAAGATTCATGTCGATGAGATGATTCACATAGCTTGCAAGTGTTGCACATGGGTAGTAATTGTGGTGCATTGCAGGTCTGACCTGTATATTGTGACAGGACCATACATTATGTGTACATGTTGTAAATGGCCACACGGCAGATTCACAGCGGAATGCCAGAGGTACCTAAATAGGAGTAACACAGCAGTATGACCATAATCCATCCCTGTATAATGGCTACAGGGTGCAATGTGCATAACACATACACCAGTACATTAGACTATACTATGGTGTATGCACATGTGTGCATACACAGAGTAGCATACTATAGTATGTGGCATGTGTGTATACATGCCTTGCATATGATGTTACATTACATATTGTACAGTGACACATGCAACTATATGGAATATAGTTGTTATAGGTGCAGTACTGACTTACCAGGCAACTCCAGGCTCAGTGGTTGAGAGACACCAACCTCCACAAAATCAGCTAAGGATTGTGGGTGTGGTTCTGCAGGTGTCCCCAGGTTGGCCAGTATCTCGTTGGTATGTGTGAGTGGGGGCTGAGATGGTGGTCCACCACCTGTTGCACCTTGTTCCCTGGCGATTGCATTCGCATGCTGTTTCACCCATCTAATGAGGTCTGTACAGTGTCTGCACACATGCTGGTATGTGCAGTTGTGGCCACCCGCGTCATTAACCCTCCTGCCAAGTTCCATCCACAGGGCATCCTGTGTTGTGCATCCTGTGGCACATGGCTGAACAGGATATCGTGATTGTAAGTAGGTATGGGATGAGGTCCTCATCCTCCAAGCGGGGTAAAAAGGGGTAGCCTTGCATGCGGCATACCTGGAAGACATAATGATGGAGACAGGTCACAGTAATTCACAGAGACATACAGAGCTACAGCTGAACATGCATGTATCGCATTAAGTTTAAATAGTTGTATTTGCAAACCTACATGACACTGATGTGTTTGTGTCACACACATGTGACGCTCAATGTTGAGTGGATATTATCACCATATATGTGTGTGTGTCACCTGATTACATTGCTCATGCTCCATGTGGTTGCTGTCTTGATGTGGGCATTTCTGTTTGCCTGTGCTGGTGTTCCTACCTATCAGCACATGGCTGGATGTGTCCACATTAATGCAGTCGACCTTGATGCTGTGTATATGTCACATATAAGGACTTACACTGCCTTAACAGACATGACCTGTGACCCTGCAGACTTGCTCACATAAGGTTTTACATGTATGTGTTCTGCCATATACATATACATGGCACTGTACAGCGATTCAACATCCTGCCATGTATCACCTGTTTGCACATGTGATACACATGGGACACTGGCTAGCCAGATGGTACTTGCAGGGATGGATATAAACTATAGCATGTACAGTCAAAGTCAACTAGTGGGCTATACGCCATGGGCCATGTATGAATCTAGGATGAAAGGTTACCTGGCAGTAGCCAACAGGTGGGTCTGTGGGGCCAGGTGGAGCAGTGCCACATTACTGATCCACAGGGTTAATGATACATATACCATGCATTATCATGCGGTCATCACACCATGTCTGAGAGGGGAGCGATGTGCAGCTTTGATGGACAGGAATGCATAGTATGGTTTGACTATGCCAAGTGTATGGGACAAGGATCTGTCCAGCATGTGGAAGGTGGATGTCCATGAAGTATGTGTTCGAGATCAGGATGAGTACGTGTAGCATGTCCAACATCACTGGGCTGGACATGGAATTATTCAGGGTATGCATCATACTACATAGTGGAGATGGGGAATGGGAAGGCTGGTGTAGGCCATCTGCACATGGCCAATACCCCTTAAAGGAAATATGTGATGTGATATGGGTCACTTGAGTGTTGTGTATGGCTGGACAATGATCTCTATATTCATGAATGGCACCCTATCATTATTAGGGTTGCCACATATGACTACCTGACAGGTGTGGTGATGTAGCTATCACAGGAAAGACTACCTGACAGGTGTGGTGATGTAGCTATCACAGGAAAGACAACTGCCCAGCTGCATCCCTCACAAACAAGTGTCCATTATGTTAACCACTACCTAGATGGTAGTTCATGGGTACAGGGTTATTAACATAGGGGTGACAGTGACAATACAATATGTAGCTGTCAGATTGTGGCCATATGTCACAAACACCTCACCCACAAAGTCCCTTCTATATGTTGTCAACAACACTCCTGAGTCAGCTATTGCTCCTAGGTCATAGTCATCCGCATACCTAAATAGGCAGATGCCTTCTGTTTGTCTGTGAGGTATGGACTACAATGAGGGGGAATAAAATTCATTAATCCTGACATACTGTAGCTGCCACTGATTATGTATTATTCCGACACCTTCTGTAGTGTTGGTTCTGCCAGCAGTCCTGTTGCAAAACACTCCTGTGACATAGGAATGTACATATAGTATACAGAGTGTAGGTGGTACACAGTATGTGTGATGATGTCCTATGACCTGGCAAGGTTATGGTATGCAGTGTGACATCAACCACACTGTCATCTACTTCTGTACTGCTGACATCACTTAATTGATCAAGGTTCATGGCCTTCCAGGCCAGACTCAGCAGGGTAGTAGTAAAGTACTTCCCATTATCAGTGGTATCTCCCCCTTTGTGGGTTGTGATACCTGTTGGTGTGCACCATTCAGTGTGTACACAACCTGACATGGAGCTATGTTTCACATGATGTGTACGTGGAGAGCATCTTGTTTTGCCATATGTGTATGATACAACCTGTGATGTGGACAGGTCCCATGCAGCCTGAGTGCAGCTTGTACCTGCATAGTTGTGGGTACAGGGGCACTGTGGTGTAAATGGATATATGCTTGTGTACCTGTTGGGGGGAGGGGGCCATGTGTTTATGTTATCCAAGACCCTATCTGGATTTCTTATTCATGCTAATCACTTGTTCAGGACTTGTAAGCACTATGTAAGCTAATAATACTATAGCACTCAATCTTCCTCATTACCTAGAGGTAAGGGTGAACAGGTTTTGTACATACTTTTCTCACTTGCTTAGAGTAATTTAGCTCTTGTACTCACTTTCCTCACTTATCTAGGTGAATGTAGTTCTATATTCAGGCATGTCCAAGAGTCAATTGCCAGTGTTCTCACCTGTCTATCTGATGAATCTGGACATCTTGAGGCAATGTACACATTGCCTCATGTACACAGACAAGCCTCTCCCACTACCACCCAACACTACAACCTGTGAGAGATGCACTCATCTAGCCAAACTGGAGGTAAAGGTCTCTCCAACCAAGCCTGACCCTGACTGTCATGTGGAGAAGGTACACATTTGTACAACACCACATTCATCACATAAGTCTCACTGAATCTACCCCACCATTAACTGGGAAAACTACTCATGTACCAACACATTAGCTCAATGGTTTCTGGAATTCATAAACACAAATGCCCTGACTCAACATATCCACACACCCACCAGTGGCAACAATATCCTAGACCTAGGTATTACCAACATGAGTGACTGGTGCTCCACACATGAAGCCAACTCCTCGTAGGTCCGATCAGACCATGTGCTGAACACAGTTGATATCCACATCCTGCCCCCACTCCCCATTAAGGGAACCACAGTATAATATGTCTACAAGGCCAACTACATGCTTCTTATACAGACATGGTAGACGTCATGACACCCATGCAGATGGACAGTACTGTTACAACTGCTGAATCCTACACAAATGCACTCTATAAGCACTTACACAAGTGCATGGCTTGTGCTATGCCGAACAGAGCCAGGACGCTATACTCCTAATTAATGGAGCCAATCTGGTGGTCCCCTGCCATAAACAAAATGTATTACAGGAGGAAGACACTGTTGAAAATGAGAGTACAATCCCATGCATGGAGGAACTCCCTGGCCAGCCTCAGTAAGAAAGTGAGATCCCTTATAAGATCCTCCAAAGCTAGCTACGAAAACTAAAATGCAACTAATACCAACAACAACCACAAAGCATTCTATAGCTATGTCACATATCTTGATGTCAACAACCAGATCTGCTCTCAGATACAGCACAAAGGCATGAACATTGCAGAAACAAATGATACTGGCAACATCCTGGCAGATCCCTCTCAAAGCTGCACACTCTAAAGGCAATATCACAGCATCCATGGGACTGGACAACATCCCAGGCTGCATTTTACATGAACTTTAGAACATACTGTCTCCCCACCTAAGCACCATGTTCAATAATAGCCTCACATCGGGCATAGTGCCCCCTGAATGGCATACAGCAACAGTTATCCCACTCCACAAAGGTGGTGCCACAATGGACCATGGGACCTATTTCCCTATAGGCCTGACTAGCCTGGTCTGCAAGGCTATGGTGCACATCATGGATCACAGTCAGAGACATTGGGTACCTCCAAACATTTGACCCTCCCTGTTTGGCATTGTTAAGGGCAGACCATGCCTCCTAAACCTGGTAGACTTCTTAGAGTCAGTTACCAAGGCATTAGATGAGGGTAAGGAGGTCCACACAGCCTACCTAGATCTCTCATAGGCTTTCAACACCATTCCTCCTTCTGGTATTATCAACATACCCATCTGCCTGAACATTAACTCCTACATCATGTGATGGTTTGCAAAGTGGTTCATGGACAGAACCCACACAGTGGATTTGCATACCTTAGGTCCGACTGTATACCATTTACAAGTGGTGTCCCCCAGGGCTCAGTCCTAGGACCCCTCATGTTTTGTATATACTTCTCTGATGTACAGACAAGCACAGGAGGGCTTTGGCTGAAAAGGTTTGCAGACAACTGCAAACTAGGGGGCATAATTGTTTCCCCAGCTGTTACAGACACCTTCTGGAAGGGTCACACTGAGACGGATACCTGGTGTTTATATATTGGCGTCAAGCTAAATGCCTAAAAGTGCATAGTCATCCCCTTTGGCTATAACTAATTACCCGCGAACTACCACATAGGTGCTAGTCCCCTACATACAGAAAAGGTAATAAGAGATCTGGGAACCCCAGTAGATATCAATCTCTCCTTTGATACCCATAATGACAAGGTGGTTCGAATATCCTTCTACATGGCCCCCGGGAACCCCAGTAGATAGCAATCTCTCCTTTGATACCCATAATGACAAGGTGGTTAGAATATCCTTCTACATGGCCCCCCCTAATCTCTAATGGGTTTGTATCCAGATCAGAGGAGGCCATCGTGTCTCTACTCGTGACATATTACACCCATTAAAGGATACAACATCCCATTTGGGATATACCTTACAAGACAACTGCAACAGCTTGGAAGACCACACCAGTACCACACCAACAGGATTACTGACCTCAAACAGATGACCTATGCAGCCCAAACTAAGAAACTCCAGCTGTACTCAGTTGCATACTGCATACTCACAGGCGATCTCTGCTTGACATACAAGGTCCATGTCCAACCCTGTATTGCTGAGTATGCTCCACCTAAACAGAGGCCCCTGAGAGCCACATGCTCTAGGGATATACACCTAACCACAACGATGAGTAGGACATGCTGGACAGATAGATTCCTGACCCGGACACTCCCCATGCTTTGGAACATGATTCCAATGTACATCAGGCAGGGTCCCTCACTAGCACTCTTCTAGGGAAACCTTGACGTGTGGATGGGAGACAGACATGTACCCAGGGATCACTGCAGTGGATCTGCTGGACAGAGGCACAGGGAACTAATGGCTCTGTCGTTCAGAGGCACAGGGAACCAACCTATGGGGGTGGCGAAAGCCAACACACTCTAGCTAGGCTTACAAATACCTTTGGTAAGACAGTCTAGTACCTACCTTTGCACATATTACATGTCTTATGTGCATGGATAGTTAAATAGCTCTTCCATTTTACTTTTCTATCATGCTGATAAACTGTAGAATGACTAAAAGACATATGTATCCTGTTATTGTGTATTGTAAATGCCAATAGACATAACTAATGTTTGCCTAACATTACAGTAATGTTATGTAGCTTGTAATACATATCTGCCTACAATACTGTACATTACATAGTTATTGGCACAATATCCCACAATGCAAATCATAATTGCACAGTGGCCCAACCCTCCACATGTTATTCTCTGTAATACACCCATACGTATGGCTACAGTTACAATATATCAACATATACTATCTCCTGTTATAGCACATATTTGTTGGACCAGCCCTGCCACTGACATCTGCTGGTGAGGAGTATTTCTGTTCAAAGCCCTTATATAGCATCCCTTGTGGTGTATGCAGCATTTGCCTTGTGACCTACAGCAGTACAGACAAATACTACAAGCGTTACTATGCTCAACAATACATCACTACAAGATAACTGTTTCCACTATATGGATTGTGTGCACTTTAAATACTACAGAAAGGTACTACATACACAGACATACTGATTGTTCTACATACCTTAATAATAACCCGAGGTGTCGTTAACTGTTGATTCAATCCTTTTCAGTTTGTGTTTCAATGTTCTTTGTAACGTTCTGCTGGCATATACAGATGGTTTGAATGTGTAATAACACATCCTTTTCTAGTTACATATTGGTAACATGTGGTATCCTGTCCACCAATTGCTGTTCCAAAGTAGTTAATTAGATGCACATCAGCTGTGCAGCTGCTCCATTAGCTGATACCATGGCAACAGTGGTGTCTAACTGAGTACTCCTTTTGGGCATTGTCCGTTTGCCTTACTTTCAAGGAAGAAGGCCTGGATGTGTTGTTTGTGATATATTTCAACAGCTATATGGAGACACACAGAGATATATTAGCTTCATGACTCCCATAGACTGTGTATAATGGCTAGACAATTTAGTTCTACATGTGAGTACAGCTGTTATATTTCAAAACATTGCTACTTATGCAGGGTTTCTTTGTACCTGATACTTCTGCAGATGTTTAAGTCTGGCAAGGATGTTTGGCTAGCTCAAGGCCATATGGCTATGCATGAACTGTTATGTGGTGTACAGTGTGCTCACCAGACATCCTTGATTCGGTGTACAAGTGCAGCATACTGTGCTGTCACTCACTAATTGCTAACACATCTCGGTGTACACACAACCCTCTGAAACAGGATTAGTGCAAACAAACCCTGTTACATCAGCAGCTGTTCCATTGTATAACAGCTATTTCACATAGGGCCATGTTAGTGTGTCTCTGACAAGGTATGTTAAGGCTTCTGCAGATGTCATACAGAGAGTGAATGATTTCTGATGTCATTACAGTTTGTATTGTAATATGTTTGCATGTGGGGGTGATGTTGGTGGGTGTGGATAGCAGATGCAGGTGTGTAGGAACTGCTTTTATACATAATCTCTATGTGCATGAGGGTTCCTTCCCTATTTGAACACCTATCCTTTTGTAGACTAATACAATGGTAATTGCAGGCTGATTCATTAAGGCACTGTTATGTGGTTCCTGTATATCATGCAGGTGATGTTAGTCCTTGAATCCCTTTGGTAATACATCTGAATGTAATAACGTGTTGCTACATGAAAGCTGTGTATTTCTGTCATAGGTATTTGCAGTCATCGTAGTTGTGTTGGTGACTGGCCCTCTTTGGTTAGGGTTACCACCTTTTCATATGGCCATAATGGGACCTTTATGGAACACGCATCTGATTTTACAGGCCGACACAAACCCACGGTCAGTCCAAGGGATAGAACTTTCCTTTCATGCCTAAATATAAGCTTATTCTTGTAGCAGTTTGGTTGCTTATCCTGTTTCCTGTAGCATGTAGATATTTTAGCTACAGAAATAACTATTGTATGCAACTATTACAGTACATATGAGACATAATTATGTCCTTCAATCCCAGGACATTTGCCACGTTTAATATATTTGGTCAGGACAAAAACGCCCAAAGAGGGAGTATCCCTTGCAAAGTGGGACAGGTGGTAACGCTATCATTGGCTCATGTCCATAGCACATTATTGTAATAGTGTATAGGCATATACTCTCCATATCCTTTGTTCATAAAGGTTGATAGTGGCAGAATGTGTGATTGCTATGGTCCATGTTATACACATATATGAACACTTCAACTGCTGTATACGGGAGACCTACGGAATCCCGAAACCATAGAGTTCTGATGCACACAGTACCGGGACCAGACTCCCATACCTCACATTACCAACATCGACAGTAACTCGCGAAAGTAACACGAACATGGAACACACACAAACACACAGACACAGTGCTATCCAACCCATCCAAACAAACCATCCAACACTACGTATGAGCAGGTGGCCAAACCCTCATACACCTCCCATGTAGGTGTCTGCGCCCCCCACACCACCCCCTACTTTAATATTATACCTCCTAAGTCACGCAAACGGATGCACAAAGCTAACCCACACCCACATATTACAGTCCCCCAAGAACACACACCACACACAGAACACACACTTACACACACTACAGTCGTAAGAAACACACTTACACACAGTAACCTACCTGAACCGCAACACCAGAAGCACTGACTAACTGTCCATTAACATTGTGAGTTTACACCTCGCGCATCTGTAAAGCAGTTGGTTTGTGGTAGGTATCCCATTTATATGTATCTCCATGGTTATGTAGATGTTGTTAACTTATATATCTACATATATATGTATATCTCATATATCGACATATCTCTCTCTCTCTCTCCCCCTCTCTCTCTCCATATATATATATGATGATGTGTGTGTGTGTGTGTGTGTGTATATATATATATATATATATATATATATATATATATATATATATATATATATATATCATACACCTTTCATTGGGTACATGCCGGTTTGTCCTATTCCAACACATTCCTACCTTTTGTATTTTATCCTATCAGTATACATGACTGCCATTGGTACATCTCTGGTAGCTTAATGGTATGTTTTTGTGATGAATCTGTACATGGTTGCGTGTTCTAATCCTGGCAGTGATATCTTACCTCCCAGAGCAGGCACTGGTAGTGCAAGGGTGATTAACGCACATTTCAGTGGTTGTATGTTCCACATGTTTATTATTCTTTGGAGAACTACCTATATATGCAAGCTGTGTTTAAGGTATACTATGTAACATGTACACATCTGTGAAGATTCTTGTCAGGGATACTCCCCATTATTTGGAACTACATGAGAATACATGCTACAGTGTAATATATATATATATATATATATATATATATATATATATATATATATACATATATATATATATATATATATATATATAATCTACTGTATAAGAGAGGAAGGGGTGATGTATTGTGTTAGTGTTTTAGAGACATGTAAGTTGTGTGTGTAGGCAATATTGAATGTATATAATAAGTAGTATATTCTGATAGTCTGTTGTTGATATTATATTCTGTTTTAATCAAATACACATGAACATTGCTTTGTACCATACCATCTTAAGGATACTCACAATATTCAACTTACAGGAAAAAGAAGTCTTAATGAAACAGTAGTTAGTTCAGGAAATGCATATTTATTTGTCAATGATCTAAGGGGCAGATTAACTACTTTTGCATCCCCCTTTTATATATGGATATGAGACCTTATTATTACAATATCATGAATACTTGCAATCTGACAAAAATGAAACTTGTTACATTTTAAAAAAGATGATTAAAATAGTTGTTATAAAGTAGAAATGTTAAAAAGAAAATATAATTACATGGACTTAGAAATAAAGTCTTGGGATTTAAGACGAAGATGAAAATAACTGCTCTAGAGTAGCTCATATAAGCCAGGGAACAGATATTGTTCTCAGAAGTCTTAACTGCATTGAATGCTATATATTATTTTGAGGTTTTACTAATTTTATTTGAAGAAAATATCATTCAGCTCTGTTTAGATCTGGTTACTCATAGGATTACTTTTGCTTTTTCATATGCTGATACCAATGAACTGTACTCGCTTGATCACAAAGACACAGATGCATGCGTTCATGCCCTGACACACATGCTTTAATCCCTTATATAACTTAGCTAACACTGACTGAGATTTCATTATACTGATTGTATGTTTCAGATAGATTTGGCCTGCAGAGTTCATAGAAGTTATTTAATGTAACTTAGATACAACTTGTATGAAGTGTTGCAAAAGAAACAGCAAAGTAATTTATTTTCCCTATCAAAGGATTATGGTAGTCAGCAAGTCTTATGTTTTCCTTATAAAATATGTTTGTCACAGTAATGATGCCAAACTGCCTCCATTGCAACAAGCAACAATTTCTATCTAAAATTTGCTACAGATGGAACTGTGGCATGCAAGATGTTAATAATTAATAACCTTCCTAAACAGAGTATATATAATGCTCATGAATACTTGATTAGAGCAGTTTATGGCTAGGATGATAACACAATTTACAGAGGGGGAATATGTGTGGTTCTTTTGTAAATAACAATATAATGAAGTTGCTCTACTCAGTTTAACTGTTCCTTTCAGTGCAGATGAATAATATTGAACTCTGCAATGGCACCTTTTCAAAAAGCTTCTCTGTTTGTAGTGCCCATTATGATTCATTATTATCTATTCAGAAAAGTTGCAGAAAGAAAATGATATTAAACACCAGGAACAAATGCAAATTTTTTTTTTTTTTTTACACATGCTGTTTTATTTCTACCATTAAGACATAAAACAGCTAGTTGCAATATGTAATTCTGAGCTTTGCAGAATTTTTAAATTCGTTGGAAAGATACTTGATGTGTGTTTATATATAAAGTCTAAGATGACATTTGCATTTTAAAACTGTATTTCATCTTATTTAGTTTAGGCTACCAAAGAAAATTGTTTTGTCTGTGTTCCAAATGAAAAGATGATTCCCAGGAAATGCATTTCAACAAACGTCCATTATTTTTTCCTTTCAAAGTAAGGATGAGAGTTTTTGCAAAATGTTACACATGTTTGTTTAACACATTTCTTGAAATATTTGATTTTAAAATTGTTAGACTTGATTTTTGTGCATTTAATAACAGTTGGCTTTAATACTATCTGTGCAGCTTTCCTGCAGTGGATCGAGATTATTGATTGCTAATGAATGTAATGAATGCATATTTTTCGTAAAAAAAATAACAAAAAATTAATAGCATTCTACAGTGGTCACCATAGATTAATAGATTTTTATATTTGCAAATAGATTCTAAGTCACCTTATGTACTGTGGGACCTTTGTAAGATGATGCAGCCCCCACTTAACTATCATATCCTTAGATGGCTGATACATACCTCTGAACTGTACAGATAAGGTTTTCTGGCAAATTAGTGACAAATCATTAAAAACTGAAGTTAGAAAATAACGACAGGCACTTGAGTTTCAGACGTCATATCCCTCAGAAAATTCATGCTAATGCAACATCTGTTATTCCATCGACTTTCAAAGTTTGTAAGAGCAATATTTAAAAATTATCCTTATTTTTAGGCCTTTGTCCCACTTTTATTTATGGCTTTGCTAGATTTATTGCTGTAAGAAGTTGAGAGGTATGTTGATAAATACAATAATGATGCTCATGGGTTATAAGACATGAAAAAGAAAAACTGCAGGAAATTATTTTCTTGTTTGTATGATTTCATAAGGATTAATATGAAGTCACAGAAATATTTAACTCATTTACTTGAAAGTATGCTACATACCTGACAAATGTGCCTTAAAGGCTGTATTTCAAATCATTTGGGGTAGCCCTACAAAATATAGAAACAAATGAGGTTTGGGAATAAACCCACTTATCCAGAGACACATTCAGTGTGTAGTGATTAAGGGGAGATGACCAAAAAGAGGGTTTAGAGGTCTGGTGAAAGGATGTTAGGACTGGGAAAGAAGGGGAAAGATGCTAGTTAGATCTCCTGGGTAAGGAAAGGGTAATTTAAGAGGGAGAAGGGCTGGGGAGGAAGTGAGGTAAGTGTAAGAAAGGACTTAAGGGTTTTTTTTATGTGAGTGTAGCTGAGTAGAAGCTCAGATTTAGATGTGGCCTTGCTGCTGTAAGGATTATGTCCATGACTACCAGTAGGTACTTTTGGAGCAGGTAGGCCTCAGGTTAATATGGGTAAGTATGGTGAAAATGCACTTTTGTGAAAACTGACTCACTGAAACAAAACAAAAAAAAAAAAAACATGAAACACGTGCATGCAGGGGGGCAAGCCTCCCCTGCACTTCCCATTTGGGGGGGGGGCTCACTACTTATATATACTAACTCTGAGATCGCACAACAGTTGGAAAAAGGGAATATTTTCTTATTCTCACTGTACTGTGATCTAAGACGACAAGCTCCCCTCCCATACACCACTGAAAAACACAGTACCTGAACCACAACAGGGTCCTGGGCCTTGTGGCTTCATATTGCTGCAATGATTTTCATGAAAGTGCATTTTCGAATAAATGCACTTTCATGCAAACTGATTCCCAAAATTGCAATTCAATGAACTGTAATTTTGATGGGTCAAAGTAGACCTATATATATCTATATCTATCTATATCATATCACACACACACACACACACACACACACACACACACACACACACACACACACACACACACAAAATCCTGTAATATCGAATTTCAGAATCTCAAGATCCTAAAGCCGAAACCTTAAAATCGCAAAGCCCCAGAAGCGAGAAATTAAAAATTGTGACTAGTACACTAACCATACACCACACAAATAGACATGTACACACCTTCCCTCCACACACAAATACACAAACTTACACTACATGCAATCAGGGGGGCAAGCCTCCCTACACCCTCCATGTGGGAGGTGCACACCCCACACCCCCCCTACTTAAATATACTAACTGAAGGAACAAAAAAAACACAGTACAAACTTGAAAAAACAACAAAGGCAAGGGTCTACTCCAACAAAAACTTATTAAAGTTCAAAGATCAAGGTTAGTGCTTTTGCACACATCCAGTATGTGAACTTCTTCAGACAAAAAACCATTGACAAGTAGTCACATATTTAATCTACTCCCTCAATGACATCACAAATCCAATTACGTTTTTAAAGGTCCCTCACATAAAAAACACATACAACATAGGGAACATGCAGTTAGCTAAAAACACACACACACACACACACACACACACAAACACACACACACACACACACACACAGATAACATTTCCTAACAAATACCATCAAATAAATAATTATATAATCAATGTTAAAGCCTAATTCATCTCTGTAGAGATGTAATTTTCAATATACATTTAATGCAGCAAAATTCTCAAATACATGCCTAGCCAAGACATTATTCATATGCTGTTTATTGATACTTTACTGGTGTTCAGAAATTCTTTGCTTAAAATGCCTTTCGGACTTACCAATATAGAAACTAGGACACAGTTGGCATTTTACAACATAGATCACTCCCACACTGTCACAGTTAAACTTGCCCCTGATTTTTCAGTGGCTATAATCAAAAATAAAGGAACTTGAAACAGCAATGAATTTGCAAAAAATTACATCTACCATATTTCCACATGCCTGCATTAAAAAGGGCCATAGCCAGGTATTCCTCCCTCGATGTTGGTGGTATAACACTTTCATTGCACATCTGTATTTCTGTCATCTGCGCAGTACTCATTCTCGACTGCAAAAGCAACTTCTCAGATGTAAGGACAATACCAAAGTTCAGTAATGATGTATTCACTTATTACATTTTCAGTGAACAGCACCACATATCAAACAACTTGCAAGCACTTCCCCATAATTAGACAGTGATTTATTGTTATGTCTAAAAGCACAATGCAGTTTAAAATGCATTGTAACTGACCTTTAAAACATTATGATAGCAACTGTTAATTGCCCTGCTAATAACTATTAATTTATAAACATTGTCTTACCTTTTGATGTCTGAGTTATCCTAAATAATTTGCCACCTGTCTTGGCTATTCAGGAATCAATATAGTGTAGCTCAACCTTGCTGCATAAATACAGACTGATTTACACATTTAATATGCAAATTAGGCTAATTTATATGTATGTCGTATAACGCAAACATGATGAAAAGCACATTGGCGACTTCAGATTTTTGCCAATTGTGAATATGTGTGACACACTACATGGATAAAACTGAAAAGCTATGGATGGACTTTGGTCATTTATAAACTCCACAGCAGTCCTCAGCAATGCCAAGCTGTTTGTGGACATGCACTGCTTGGCCAAAACTCGCCAATCTAAGGATTTTGGGGTAAAATTCAAAACGCAGTCATCTGAGTGACAGGTTTTAATGAATCTGAAGGTTAACTCCCAGTCATTTAAGTGTATATGTTGCACCCTAACAAGTAATACATATAAAAAAGTCCAAGAAATACTTAATCACATTAGTATTGACATTTATTTTCCACTACCTATTAAAAAAATGTTTATTATAAAAAAAGAATGGGTCTCACTTCATTGCATGAAACCAAATGCTGCTAAACTCATACATAAGAAAAATATGAATGCTATGAAGAAATATTACTGGCAGCACCTAATTGTTTTAGATAAACTTAGAAATAATCCATTAGTAATTGGATGGTCTAATGATTATTTCCCTTTAAGAAAAAAAATGTGAGACAAAGTAGTTTTGGTTACACCAAACTGCCCAGTGTTATCAATACCCAGTCTAATTAGCATGCTAATAAAAAAGGGTTTGGTCAAGGTGATGTCACATCCAATAGGGAGTGGTTCTTACCCTACTTACTACAGCCCTCACCATACTTTCCTCATTCTGTTTCTGGCTCTTCAAATGATGGCAGCATCTATGAAGGTACAAGGCTGCACTCCTGGCTGAGAAAGATACTTTAATTATGCTCTACCTAATGCATGACTAGTACTTGGAGAAGGTTCAGGTGGGCATGCATACCAGTACTTGGAACAATCAATATCTAGTAGGAGATGGATGACCACCTGTTAACCCTGACAGGTATGACCCACTTCTGTCAGCAGTGCTGTCACTGGTTGCAAATATGTACTTGAGGTGACATTTTGAAATTAATGTAAAAATAAATAGCATTTATGTAATCAGACATCCATGTGTCCATGACAGAGAGAAAATACTGCTATGTGTTAAGAGGTTACAGTAATAAATGAAAATGTCAGTAAAAATATAAAAATAGTAATCTGTATAGGTAACTCTGTAAATGTATCAGTAATGTTCAAATATCAGTAATGATGTCTGCATGAAATACAGTTATGAAGTTAAACTCGCAGTTACAGGTGTAAATAATTGTGCACCATTGCATTGGATTGAAATAGTTATAAGACCATTTTGCAATTATTGCAAGAATACAGTTTCTGTGAGAGATAACTAGGTAAAAGTAAAAACAACAATTGTTGAACTTAACTGTTTGTTCAGAAGTATTTCTTTCTGCACGTACAACATGGCTGAAATGGCACTCACCACACCATAGCTAGACTGACTGTTGATGGACAGAAATGGGGGTTAGTTTGCTGAAATAATGAACAGCACATATCCTTTTATAGAACAAGCTGTTTTACTTCATTACTGTACATTAGGCAAAGTTCTACAGAAAAGAAAATTCACATTTCTTTGAATAATTTAATTTCAGCATTTGCTGTTCAGGTTTTCTGCAGAGTGCTATGTGCACTTTTAGAAACAAGACAGAACTGCATTCATACTTCTACAGCACTCTACACAATGCAACAGAATATAGCTACTGTATTTTAATAATACACACCTATGCATTCAACAGTTACAATAAGACAGGATAAGACAAAAAGAAATTATTACAAGCAATATAAGACATGTATGTATATGTGGAATACAATCAAATACATATAAACAAGATTTTCCTTTTCCTTCTGACTGTGGAAGTGATCCAGTATAAGTCCTAACAGAACAAAGAGGCTGGTGGAATCTTGTGGTAAGAGTAACAGGTGAATGAAGCAACCCTCGCAAGTACGGCTGGTGCAAATGGCCAAAACATCTCAATCCAAATGCTAAAAAAGAGGCCGGCATCAAATGAGTAAATATTTCAATGTTTATTGTGGTAATACCAACAAAAACAGACCAGTTTCGGATTTGCTAACAATTGAGAAACATTTGAGAGATAAGAAAACCCACAAATTTAAGAGAGATATGGAAGACTACCAGTGGGGTAAGCCCTTTGGGTCTGAAAGAAGTGTTAAATTTTCTGATTTGGATAGTACTGCAACTAAATATAAGAGAAAAAGACCAAGGTCTATATTGAAAAAAAATCAAAAACTAATTATAACAGTACCTCTGGTGAGGATTCATCAGCCACAGATATAGAACATTTGAATACTCAAGGGTACCCCACACCCAAAATACAATGTAGCGTTGATTATCCTTTAGGTATATTAAACGCAGGGGAGGTAGGAAACAGAGAAACAATAGACAGTGTGGAAACCTTGTTGCATGTACTAGCACCTTGTTAAATGATTTTTATAATGTGCATAACATTTCATCTGTAGTTTTAACAGAAGTAGAACAACAACTTTTGAATAAAGGTTTGAATTATGTCCCTGGCTTTTTTGTTGTTGAAGATACGGTGGCAAATGATATAATGTCATTTTGTCGAGTACTTAATTTGAAACTATATTTTGGTTCTAAGGAAAACTCTCAAAGATTGACTGACTTCAAATTTCATAAGTCTACATTTATGCCCCCAATGAACAAACATGTTTCAGTATTTCAAGAGTCAGTGCTCAAAGATCTACATTTGAATCAGTCTAGAATTTTGAATCGTAATCTTTCAGCTGTGGAGCAACAGTCACTTACTAACCTGAAAAAGAATTCCAACATTGTAATTTTACCTCCTGACAAGGTTGGGGAAGTAGTTATAATGGATTCTAGCTACTATTCATTTGAGGCATATAGAAAACTAAAAGAAACAAGACACTATATAAATATGCTACTTGATCCCACTAGTAAATTTAAGAAAGAAATTGATTTTTTGTCTTCAAGCAGCAGTTTAGGAAGGTATAATAAGTGAATCTGTAGCCCAGCATTTAACAGTTGTGGATCCTCAGAAGCAGTATTTATATCTGCTACCGAAAATACATAAAAAGTTGGATAGGCCACCAGGGAGACCCATTGTTTCGGGTATGGGTTCTCTCACGAAACCCTTATCATTTTTTCTGACCAAATATTTACAGCCATTTCTTAAATTGGTTAGATCAAGAATTCAAGACACTACACAATTTGTAAAAATAATATCTGATATACAATTGGAATCGAACTAGATGTTATGTACATTAGATGTAACATTGTTGTATACTAATATACCTCATTGGGCAGGACTTGAAGCATTATAATATTGGTTGGATAAAACAGATATATACCCCCCAGGATTCAACACTTTACTGATATGTATAGCTGAACATGTTTTGACTAAGAATGTTTTTTACTTTCAGGGGGAATGTTATTGGCAAGTACAGGGTATGGCTATGGGAGCTTCTTTTGCTCCCCATATATGCTGACCTATTTATGGGATTTTTGGAAGATCAGTTGCTCTATGATAGTTCACATTATATGTTCATGGGGGAACTGGACATCTGGAGGAGATATCTTGACAACTGTTGAATGATATGGCAGGCAGATGAAACATACTTATTGGAATTTATACAGTACCTTAATGATAATAAATGGGGTATTGAGTTTACACTTAATTGGAATTTCCAGCAAATTAAAATTATGATAATACTTTGAGCTCCGAAGTTTTTTAGAAATACCCCCAATACAATAACTTACTTTTTGCAACTAGTTTTCATCCAAGTCATACCATCAAGAATATACCAAAGTCATAGTTTTTACATATTAAATACATTTGTTCTAACCAAGAAAAATATCAATACTATCAAGACGATTTGATTTGTAGGGTTCAAGTTAGGGTCTACAAATATAATAACATTGTCTTTGTTAGTAGTTGGGCTTCGGCACAAAATAGATTGGAATTATTGGAGTATCATGATAAATCCTGTAGAAACAATGATTTATTAGATTTGTAACTACGTATGGCAGAAATATTAATATAGTCAGGAACATTATTAATTCCAATTGGAATATTTTATTAGTTAATGATGAACTGTCTCAAATTCTTGCAACTAAATGTCAATTTTCTTATCGTAGGAGACATACCCTTGGGTGATACTTTATTTACTATAAATATGGCAATAGTAGCCAACATTTGGATCAGCAGCTAACATTAACTGGGGATAGACAGGTAGGTTATTTCCCTGTAGTCATTGCTCATTTTGTAAGATTATGGGTAAATCAAAGGGTCTAGGACTCTTGCACGAATGCATTTTTCAACGAATCGCTAATGGGTGGGCATACTTACATGAAAATGCTTTTCACCAAAGCAGCATTTTCACATAAGTATGCCTGTTGTGCCAGTCATACTATGGTGTGGATAAGGGAAGATTCCCTTTTTTCCACTGTAGTGTGATCTCAGAGTGAGAATATTAAAGTAGGAGGGTGCAGGGGGGCTTGCCCCCCTGCGTAAAAATAGATTTAATGTTTTGTTTTGTTTTTTAACACACTTTAGCGAAAGCGCTTTTTCGGTGAAAGCACTTTCATTAAAGTGTGTTCGGTGATAGTGAATTCGGACTGTTGAAGTTTTGTTCAACAGTCATAGATCCAAATCGAAAGAGTTTTCTAGCAAGAACACAAGCAAAGTATATGATATAAAAATGTTTTGCTAATTGTGAGACAGATTGGTTAGTTTATTTAGGTACATGGTCTTGCTCATCATTTTACATTGGCCAAACATCTCGCCCATTATGAATACGCATGTCTGAGCACTTTAGTGATATTTGGAAAAAACGGACATCCAGTGCTCTATATAAACATGTAGTCAGACACAGCTGAGCTAGATTTACTTTTATGGTAATTGTAAGATACAGGGGGATAGAACAAATAAATTAAGGTGGCATGGTTTATTAAACAAAAAAGAAAGAAGCTGAATTATAAAATTAGGTGCACTTTTTTTCTCCAGGTCTTAATGACCAATTGTTGTTAAGCTAAGAGAATTGAGGCTAATAGCATGTGATTTTTATTGCGACAATTAAGTAGGGTATAATTTGTTGTACTGATGTTTGTGTATTTGTCACTGAGGAAGGCAGTTTGCCAAAACCGGTCTGTTTTTGTTGGTGTTGCCGCAATAAACATTGAAATATTTATTCATCTGGTGCTGGCCTCTTTTTTTGCATTAAGAGTAACAGGTGTCCATAAGATATTTATTACTTAACTAAGCATAAAACAAATTATTGCACATAATTCAAGGTAGCATAAACAGTGGTACAAGAATGCTTTTAAAAATGATTCCATTGATAATCCCACAAACAACTGTTATAACTTTGCAGCTGAAAGAAATGCAAATAAAGACAGAAACAGATCAAGAAAAATGTGTTATACTGTCATTTTTAACCATGATCAAATGCACTACTTAATGATTTCTTTCACATTTGATGTCTGTGTTCTGTGAATTGTTTGAAAAGTGCAGAACTGAAACACAAAACCCTTACAAATGAAAAAGCACTTTCCAGTTCAATTACTCACAAATAAACATAAGCACTACTGTCATACCAGCAAACACCAAAGACAAATGAGGATAATGCCACTCTCTAAAAACTCCACTGTACATAACAACAAAGTAGAGAGAAGGCGCCATGGTTCAGATGTGGATACAAAACACTTTAATGGTAAAAAAAGGTAAAAATCTGAGCACTTTTCCATTCAAACTTAAGAACGCTTCATCAGACATACTCCCAAGTGTAGCAGCATGGGTTTAAATATAACTACCAATCATATTACTTCAAAAATGAACTCTCAAAGGGTGGCTCACTAATAAAACATTTAAAAGATCCTTTCCATAAAAGTATACATTATCTGTGCTCCTACTGTCATAAAATCACATATAATAAGATATTTGCATATAAACACAATAAAAAACACTTTTCAAACAGATAAACCTCTAAAAATACTATAAATATAAATAAAAACGTTGGTATGTTAATAAATGTTGACAAGCCTAATAACTAACATACAATCTCAAGTTGTTCAGTATAGTTCTTGAGGTTCCCTAATATAATACTCTTATTCATTAGTAATGATGGTTATAATAAGATATACTCTGTTACTTGAAATAATTTTGAGGAATGATGTTTTCTCCTTTAGTAACATGTATTTCCTACAGATAAAGGGTGTAATGATGGGCACTTCTTGTGCCACTTCCAATGCAATTTGGTGATGGTCCAGTGTGAGATTGAACATATTTTGAATAATTCACAATATATCAGAAAGATATCCTTTTACAAAAGATTCATGGATGATTTTTTTAATATGGGATGGCTCTATTTTCGAATTTGAAGCCTTTTTAAGTGATATTAATAAAGCGACAAATTTTCTTGAATTCTCAGCAAACATATTCCCTGATAGGATAGCATTTTTAGATGTTTACATCTATAAAAAAGTGGAACCCTAGAAACTGAGATGTTTAGTAAGATATGCAGGAAAAACAATCTTTTACATTGAGATAGCTTACATCCTCATGTGTACAAGACTATTATACAAGGACAGGGCCTCGGAGTCTCTAGGTTGACCCCCTCAAATGATGTATGCAATACTACATTGTTAAGATTGGAAAATGAGTTCTTAAGCCGAGGATACAAAGAGAAAGAAAGTAGTGTCTTAAGAGATGAGAAAGTAATAGAATGAACAAAGACCATTTTTTAACAGACGTTATGAAACTAATCTATACTGTGATAAAGCGATACCACAGCCGTCAGAGCACCAGGTCCAGAGGAGCACAAAAGTAGAGCTTTAACGCAATTTTATTTATTTAAAACACCAAAATAGCGTTTTCGCTACTGTTCAACAGTAGCTTCATCAGAAGTATAAAACAAGTTGGCGCCAAAGTCCGTTTAAAAAGTTTAAACTAAGTGACGTCACCATTTAAAACATGGACTTGCGCATTTAATTTGAACATAATTGTAAAGTTCGAATATGTAAAATGCAAGAATACAACGCAGAAGCACAAAAGCAAACAACTAAGAACTAAAGTTGCAGCACATAACCAGATAACATAACAACTGTTGTCTAAATACTTCCACTATTCGAATATTCAAACAGCACTTTAATGGTCCTAAACTTTTTGCCGTCTAAATTAGGCTTATCCAGGCTTTCAGTATTAAGGTAAGATAATGAGTAAAAACACTTTAATTCTTACACTAGAGGACAATAATGCCTCCACTAAAGATACTAAGAAATTAAACTAGATAGGTTCCCAACCTATAATTCCCTACTAAAAGGGGAGGGGGATATATTAGGTAAGTGAGAATAGTATTTAGAATAGAATAGAATAGAATTTTAGTAGGGAATTATAGGTTGGGAACCTATCTAGTTTAGTTTCTTAGTATCTTTAGTGGAGGCATTGTTGTCCTCTAGTGTAAGAATTAAAGTGTTTTTACTCATTATCTTACCTTAATACTGAAAGCCTGGATAAGCCTAATTTAGACGGCAAAAAGTTTAGGACCATTAAAGTGCCGTTTGAATATTAAATAGTGGAAGTATTTAGACAACAATTGTTATGTTATCTGGTTATGTGCTGCAACTTTAGTTCTTAGTTGTTTGCTTTTGTGCTTCTGCGTTGTATTCTTGCATTTTACATATTTGAACTTTACAATTATGTTCAAATTAAATGCGCAAGTCCATGTTTTAAATGGTGACGTCACTTAGTTTAAACTTTTTAAACGGACTTTGGCGCCAACTTGTTTTGTACTTCTGATGAAGCTACTGTTGAACAGTAGCGAAAACGCTATTTTGGTGTTTTAAATAAATAAAATTGCCTTAAAGCTCTACTTTTGTGCTCCTCTGGACCTGGTGCTCTGAAGGCTGTGGTATCGCTAGTTTCTCCTTTTTGTTCCGGTTCCAGTTTGTCTTGTCTCTATGGCTTCAGGGGATCCAGGCAGCCCAAGGAGTCCTAATCTTTCGGGTTCGTTAACCCGGCTTGACACTATGGATGAGTTTGATGTGCCGTCAATTTTTAAAGCTATTTCTCAACAGTTAGTTACACTCAACAGACGCTTAGACTGTCTTGATGAAAGAATTTCCAATCACGGCACACAAACCCGGTCGGAAGGTGGTTATTTACAGCAAAGCACATCTCAACAGGTTTCTGGGTCTCGCAGTTCTTCAATTCCAGCGGCGGAACCTCCTCCTCCAGTTTCTTTTGGTGGTACTCCGATACTGCCTTCTTTTACCGAACAACATGGCAGCACAAATAACCAGTATCCCGGTAATATGGGGCAAGTTCCTGCAACAACTTCAGCAGTTTTAGTGGATTCTAACTCACCGCTTATTGGGATTCCTATTTTAAGCGATTGGATTAACGGAACTGAAGGGCTTCTTTTTACACAACAGCAAGCACAGGGATTACCGGCAGTGAGTATGAACTTGTCCACTACTAACAATAATAATATTATCAGTAATTTAAAAGCCTTGGATTACAAATTAGTTAAATAAAAAAAATTCAGCTAGAGGTGTCTTACTTCAAGCAATGTCTAAATGACCATGTCATACCTAAAGGCCTACATAGTTCTTTTGTGCCTACAGGATTATTTATTGACGGGACATTCTTCGCTGAATTGAGGACTCTTTTTGATAACCAAGGCTTTCAATTATTAGAGTTGCTGATCAAACACTATTCTTTATGCATTTCAACTATCACAAAAGAAATAAATGACTTGGACAGTTTAATTAAACTAGATTTGGACTTTATTAGGTACAAATACGACTACACTAGAATATTTAACAGCATTGATGATCTTTTGGTCAAACTGAAAAACACTAAAGCTAAAAAGTTAAACAGGGACAGATTGGCATACCAACAAGGTAAAGCTTACCCTAAATTGGTGACTACAAATGTTAAAGGTGACAATGGAAGGTTTCCAGAGATGGCTACAGATGACCAAGAAGGGCCAAGTCAACAAACAGAAGGGAATTTAGACTCTATTCCTGAAGAAGAACATCTAGAACAAGAACAAGGACTTAGAAGAAGTAATAGATTAAAAGCTAACTATTACAACTCTTCATTGTCTAATAAAAATGGCGGCTTGAATTATGGAAACAACAACAACAATCATTTTTTAGGACGGCACAACAACAGCCGGCAATCCAACCGGAACACCAAGAATTGGAATCGGCGTTAGACGCCGATGCCACTATTTACAGTGATGGTGTGCCAGCAACAAATGGGTTAAAGATCCACTTTAACACAAAAGGTGACTTTAAGATCTATAATTTTGCTAGTATTACACTAGAACAGAAGCTTATTGATCTTTTAGCACTTGGTAACACATTTGTCCCTAGCCATTCATTCGACCTCACTAGAACGATTATAGATCTAAAAAGTTTTGTAAGGAAATTAAATTTCAACATTTTATTTCCTAACTCTGAAATAGAACATAATAACACGTTAAAGCTACCTAGTGTCTTTAACCCTGTATTACACCCTGACTTGATCTTATTTGAAAAAGCATGTGAAGTAGACCTTAGAAATTTGTACAAGAACTTGAAAACTCAAAATAGGGGTAAAAAACATAATACAACAAAGGACCAGATGGAACTATTATATGAACTATGTAATTTACCAGTCAGAATTCTTAAACCAGACAAAGGGGGTGGACTGGTTATTTTCGAAAACAGCGATTATAGTGATAAGATGAAAGTTGTCTTAAATAACTCAGCATATTCTTTATCTTCTAAGAATGAAATGAATATGAAATACTCTAGAAATAGAGGATACTTCAGAGATTTATTTTTAGCTGGTAACATAGATTTGGAAACCTACCATTACATAGATATCACATTCCCCAAGGTCCCAGTTATCTTTGGGATTCCAAAAATACATAAAGATTTGGAAAATCCTCTAATGAGGGCCTTGGTGGACGGTAGGTCGTCCATGACCCACCCCTGTGCACGTCTGGTGTATAAGATTCTGAGTAAATACCTTAAGGCTATACCCCACATTTGTAAAGATTCTTGGTCTTTTCTTTTAGACATAAATAACATTCCCTTCGATGAGGCTCACAATTTTCTTACCATCGATGTGGTTGACCTATACACCTCGATACCACACATTGAGGCCATCGAATGGGTTAGTACCATGCTAAGTGATTTGGGGGCACTGCAGGTGGAAATTGACACTGTGGCTGAACTGTTGGATATCATTCTTTCTTCTAACTTCTTCCTTTTTGAACAACAGTACCATTTGCAAACACAGGGCATTGCAATGGGGTCTCCCTGCGGCTCCAGTGTGGCAAACATATTTGTTGCTTTTTGGGAAAAACAATTTTTGATGCACAACACAGTGTTTCAACACCAAATTTCCTATTACACCAGGTATTTAGATGATATCTTCATCTTATTTAAAGGCAACAATGATGAGGCTGATATATTGGTCAATTATCTGAACAATACTACTGATTTTTTCAGATTTACTCATCACTTTTCAACTTCGGAAATTGACTATTTGGACGTTAGGCTCGAGAAGGATTTACTTAAGGGCGCTTTTCTCGCTAATATCTTTAGAAAGCCGACCTTTTGTAATTCATTTCTTCACTTCTCGAGCCAACACCCATTTAAACAAAAAAGGTCCGTAGTAAAGGGCCAACTAATCAGAGCCTCAAAAATGTGTAACACGGATGAAAGTTTTGATAAAGAATGTAACACACTTAGTAGAATGTTTTCCAGTAGAGATTATCCTGAAGACCTAATTTTGGAACTTATTGGTGAAGTTAAACATAAAAGACAATCAGGTTTATATGCACCGTTATTAATAACTAGTCATTCTAATTCTGAGGTCTGTTTAACTACAACTGAGTTAATTTTAACTCATACTAACTCAACAACACAGGACAACACTAATAATGGGTCTTCAGAACAAGTACACCTCAATTATGGAAGTAGTTTTACAACTGCATTCAATTTGGATTCATCTACTATAAGATCTATAATTCATAAAAACTAGTATTTCATTACCAGTAATCCACAACTTCATGGTAAATTTGACTTTTTACCACCTATTGTATATAGCCGAGGTAATAATCTTAAAAGTATATTAGAGAGAAACAAAAAGTTGGACTTCTTCTCAAGACAGAAAGGCACGTTTTTATGCGGCCACTGTAACTGGTGTAAATTATTAAAAACAGGTTCAACATTTCAAGTCAGAGGAAAAAAGTATAACATCTATCATAAAATAGACTGCAACACTAGATCGGTAGTCTATTTGGCTTTATGTGACTGCTGTCCGGCTTACTATGTCGGCAAAACAGATCAAAGGTTTAAGGACAGAATATATCAACATTCTTATGCAATAAGGAAAAAGAAGGAAGATAATGCCTTAGCAAAACATATTATAAATCAGAGAGGGCATAGCTTCCATTTTGTAGCTATTGACCACATTCCATATAACATCCGGGGAGGGCCCCAAGCTTTATTCCTTGAGATCAAGGAATTAGAATGGCAAATTAAATTAGATGCCTTTAGCAGTCCGGGCCTTAATGAACACTGTAACATCTCTTGTATCCTTAAACTCAAAAGTTATATGAGATAATTAATACCTTTTTACCCTTAAACTTAAGTGTCACATGAGACAACTAATATATTCCCCTTTTTTTCCATCTACCCACTTTACCTCTTAACTTCAGTTTTATATTCAATGTAATAGTTTGATATGGACACTTGGTTTTTGGGTCTACATAAGACAAGTGGGGTTATTAACAACAGACAACATTTGGTTTTACAGGAACTTTTAGGACCTGTGTAGTTTTTATCCCACATCTACCATAACATGCCTTTCATTTTCATACTTAAACATCTTTTTGGTTACATTTATAGAGGCCCCACTTTTGTCTCTCTCTATTTTGGTTCTATCCCTTGAGTCACGTATGCAGTTTCAGTTTGACTATAGCAAACAGTAGTCTTCCAAATAGAAATTTCATTGAAAGCTTAGGCATAGTCTCTTCTCAGAGATTAGATTATATTATATTTCTTTTGGGATGGATTACTCTCCTATTTACATATTTGGCCATTATACTTAACAGTATAGTCGGTACTATTCTCACTTACCTAATATATCCCCCCTCCCCTTTTAGTAGGGAATTATAGGTTGGGAACCTATCTAGTTTAGTTTCTTAGTATCTTTAGTGGAGGCATTATTGTCCTCTAGTGTAAGAATTAAAGTGTTTTTACTCATTATCTTACCTTAATACTGAAAGCCTGGATAAGCCTAATTTAGACGGCAAAAAGTTTAGGACCATTAAAGTGCCGTTTGAATATTCGAATAGTGGAAGTATTTAGACAACAATTGTTATGTTATCCGGTTATGTGCTGCAACTTTAGTTCTTAGTTGTTTGCTTTTGTGCTTCTGCGTTGTATTCTTGCATTTTACATATTTGAACTTTACAATTATGTTCAAATTAAATGCGCAAGTCCATGTTTTAAATGGTGACGTCACTTAGTTTAAACTTTTTAAACGGACTTTGGCGCCAACTTGTTTTGTACTTCTGATGAAGCTACTGTTGAACAGTAGTGAAAACGCTATTTTGGTGTTTTAAATAAATAAAATTGCGTTAAAGCTCTACTTTTGTGCTCCTCTGGACCTGGTGCTCTGACGGCTGTGGTATCGCTAGTTTCTCCTTTTTGTTCCGGTTCCAGTCTATACTGTGATAAGTTAGACAATGAAAGATCTCATGACGTTAGACTTACCATCGCATACTCTAGTAATAATAAGGCCATTCAGGAAATAATAACTAGGAATTGGGGAATCTTGACAGTAGATGAAGGAATTGCTAATATTGCAAGAATTAAACCTAAATATGCATACAAAAGTAAGATGTCCATGAAAAGAATGCTTTGCTATGATTGGGAGAATATTAACAGAGTTCAGTCCCAGAGAAAAGGAACTTTTCCTTGCAGATACTGCAATCAATGTATGTACTTGGTCAGCAGCAATATTTTTACACATCCAGTGACACATAAGGTCTATACATTTGATCATTATGCGGACTGTAAGACATGTGATCTAGTATACTTGGCTTCTTGTACAAAGTGTTCTTCCTTTTATATAGGAAAGACTAATAGGACTCTGAGAGAAAGCGTTAGAGAGCACTTGTATGCAATAAATAGGGAGGATGACACCAGTGCATTAGCTTGTCATGTACTTAACGACCTTTCACATAAATTCTCATTTCTAGTAGTTGAGCTAGTGAATAAGAATATTAGATTAGGGAATCTTAAGCACTATACTGAACAATTAGACTACAGGCTGATAAAGCCTATGGACTGAATGATAGAATTTCCCTTAAACCTTTTTTGGTTTATAGACCTCTCAGACGTTAAAATATGGTTAGGAATTTTTTTGTCCATTAGTATGAGTGTTTACCTTGTACATTTTATACATTTCATTTTATGTTTATATGATATTTGTATGTTATTAGGCTTGTCAACATTTATTAACATACCAAAGTTTTTATTTATATTTATAGTATTTCTAGAGGTTTATCTGTTTGAAAAGCGTTTTTTATTGTGTTTATATGCAAATATCTTACTATATGTGATTTTATGACAGTAGAAGCACAGATAATGTATACTTTTATGCAGAGGGTCTTTAAATGTTTTGTTAGTGAGCCACCCTTTGAGGGTTAATTTTTGAAGCAATATGATTGGTAGTTAGCTATATTTAAACTCATGCTGTTACACTTGGAGTATGTCTGATGAAGCGTTCCTAGGTTTGAATATGAAAGCACTCACATTTTTTACCTTTTTTACCAGTTTTGTATCTGCACCTGAACTGTGGAGCCTTCTCTCTACTTTGTTTTTAACTACTGTCATGCCTCTCAACCTCTTAGAGCAAGGCATATGGACAAAGCCATCAATAACAGTGGGACAAAGGCCCAAAAATAGGGACACTTTTTAAACATTGCTCTTACAAACTTAGGAAATGGATAGAATAACAAGTTTTGCATCAGCATGAATTTTCTGACTAGAATACAATCTGAAAGTCAGATGCCTGTCATTTTCTGACCTCAACTCTCAAAGATTTGGAAATGATTTTTCAGAAAACCATAATTTTATGAGAAAAGGGCCAAAAGTAGGAAGCAAAAATCTGGACATTCTGTGAAAATCTATACAATTGAGAGGTATGACTTCTGTTACATATTCATCCAAGTTATATAACAACTTCCCCAAACATTATCCCTAAATGTGCTCAAAAGCACTTCCCATACACAACTGTACTTCAATAAAGATATTTTTCTCAGTAGTTTGAGTTGCTATCTTGTATTACAACAGTACTGTGTGGCTATATTGTGCTTTTTCTGTTTTGTATCTCCCCATCCCTTTTTTCTCTTTTATTTATTATTTTTCTTACACATTTTTTTCCCTTTTTGTTTTGCTTCTCTCCCATTTTATTTTTCTTTTATACAAGTTCATATCCCTCAGGGTCAGACCAGGGATGTACCTCCCAAGTTAGGAAGAGATCATCCTCTGCCCGTCTAATGCCATCTTCGCAGGGTCAGAGTGGATGTGCCAGTCCTGCAAGCACTCCAGCAGTCTAGCACATGGGAGGCTGGTAAGCCTCACTGAATGGAGCTTCCGGTTTTAGTTGAGGATGTACTGTAAGAGGTGCTGGACAGGAGAATTATGCCAATCAAAGACTCTCTTCAGCCTGTAGAAGACACGCTCACCCAGCTGGTGCCAACCACAGTGCCACCACAGGCCCCCTACCCTTCAGCATCGGGGATCTCCACTGCAACACCAATTAGAAGTGAATGTGTTTGAAGCTCTGTGATCTGGGTATACAGTTGAGACTTCCTCAACCTTTCTTCTCTTACCATTTCTCCTTCACCCTTTTCCCTATTTCCCACCAAAAGTACCCTCTTACAAAAAAAAAAATAAATAAGAGGATCTATCTCCCAACAAAATATAGTGTCCTCACCCACCTTCTCCAGCTCAAACCCTCTTGACATTTCTCTTGTATGTTCACCTCTTTATTTTGTTTCCCCTATTTACAATTTGTCCTATCCCTTTCAGTTCTTTAATGAAACCATCAGGGAATCCACAAAATGATACCCCTAGATGAAACAGTTCTAACCCCTTAAAAAAAAAAAAAACTTTAGCTGCTGTGGAGTCCACAGCTTTGCTATAATGCTTTAAGCATGACTGTGCTCAGCTGCACTTTCCTGTGATATGCCAAGGCACATACCATTTACAATTCCACAAAACACTTCATATGTATGAAAAGATGAGCTTTGCACAATTTACACTTTTTATAAAAAATGGGCATGATTACAGAAATTGCTTTACTTTTCCATATTCAATGCAGCTACATTATGCTGAACTTATTTGCATATCCATGTAACTTCGTTGTTCACAAATGCTTGCTATGCATGTCCGCAGCCCAGGGCAATGAATACTGCCCTTAGACTCTGCAACTACAGATAGATAGATGAGTAAAATATCATGTTTTGATTGAGACTATGTCAATCAAAATTAAATGTTGCAGTATTGCATCAAATTGTATTTGATCAAGTGCTGAAGCTGAAAGAAAATATGCCATTTTACTACAGCAGTGTAAGTGAAAGGTTATATTCCTTTTGTTTGCAATACTATCTTATGATAAGATGTGTGTTTTCTCTGAGATAATCAGACAAAAGACTAAGGGAATTTGCCTTTTCCGCACTATTGTTAGAGCTGGTATCTATGCACAGTAGCAAGGATATCTGGGGCAGTGGCTTGCCCCATACATTTACAATGGTTTTATTATGTTTGTTTATTTGTTTTATTGGCATTTGTTTACCAGGTTAGTTACATCATCATCATCAACTCCCTTTTTCCCATTCTCTACATGGGATCAGGGTGTCGTGTTAATTGTTGCCATCTCTCAACTGAATGCCACAGTCCTGTCTTCTTCAATACTCATACCAGACTGTCACAGATCTTCTCTCACGCAATCTATCCACCTCTTTGCTGGATGCCTTTGTTTCCTCTCACCTTCTTCCTATCAGTCCCTAATCTTCTTCAGCAGATAGTCGTCTGCTTTTCTGCACAAGAACCTGAACCACTATATTCTGTTCTCTCTGATCTTTTCTGAAATTTGAGCTACTTTGATTTCTGCTCTTCTGTCCTAATTTCGTCATCTGTTCCATAGTGTGCATACTAACACCTGTGCCAGAGATTTCATTTCCATCACCTCTAGCTTCTTCATCTGCTCTGCCTTTACTGCCCAGGTTTCTGTACCATGCAGTAGTACTAGTCGCAGCACTGTTTTGAACACCTTACTTTCAGGTTCTTTGGCATTCTTCTGTCATACACTACAGCTGGCACTCTGTGCCAGTGCCTCTGATTCTAGCTTGGACCTTTTCATTCAGACTTCCCTTCTCCTCAACCAACCTTCCCAAATACTTGACGCTATTAACCTGTTCCACTATCTTCGCTTCTATCTCAATTCTCAGCCTCTTCTGATTTCCCCAATTTGTTGCCATTACCACTGTCTTATCTGTACATAGTTTCTGCCCATGTGCCTTCAGTTTTGCATTTAATTCCTATATTTGTTGCTTAAGTTTTTTCTCAGACTCTGTCTGTAATGCCACATTGTCTACATAAATCAATCTGTCTCTTCCAGCCTGATTGCTAATGTAGTTCGTCACTGGTATGAACAGCAGTGGGCTCAGAGCTGAACCTGGATGCACACCCACCCACACTAGGAACCCCTCTGTGAGAGTGAACACTGTTTATACTTGAGTTGTGGGGTCCATGTACATAGCATGCACTAATTCTACCAATGTTTCTGGGCTATTAAACCACCACACGACTGCCCAAATCAGCTTTTGTGGGACCTTGGCATATGCGTTCTCCAAGTCTAGGAATAATACTGGACTCTTTCTTCATCTCTGGCTTCTTCTCAACAATCTGCCTAACTGCTAACACTGAGTTAGTTGTGCTGCATCCTGATCTAAATCTGAACTGCTCATGTTCCGTCTTACTTTTTACTACCCTGCATATCCATTTATCAATCACACTCTCCAGAACGTTCATGTTGTTTTGTACACTGGCATAAGTATGCTTATTCTCTAGTCATCTGAGATACAGCTTTCTCTTCAGACTGATATGAATACTCTCAGATGCCATTTTCCCCTATTTCACCCAACATCTTTATCAGTTCTGTTGTGACCTCATCTGAGCCTGCTGTTTTCCATTACTTCATTTTCCTTAGTGCTATTCTTACCGCTTCTAGGCTGGGCTCCTCTTTTTCTCTCATCATAGGCTGAGTCTTGGGTACTACAACTTTTTCTTCATTTAGAAGCTGCTGGAAGTACTCCGTCCATCTGCCTTTGATGTCCTGTCAACTGGTTAGCAGGTTGTTGCTGGCATCCCTTATGGAGGGTGTCTATCTTCTTTATCTTTCTGTCTTTGCCTTGCAACCTGATAAAATTTCTTTCAGCCACCTACTGAGTCACTTTCCAGAAGCTGTTATACTGTCTGCAATGTCTTGTTCTTTGGTATTGCAACTCCTTTCTTAGCTTCTTTGTTATCCAACCCATATTCCTTCCTAGCCAGATACGTCTTTTCATTCTCCGACTTTATCCTGAACTTCTTCTTTCTTTTGATGACTTCATGGACTTCTGCATATCAGCACAAACTTTCCTTTGGTACCTTATTTCCATACATGACTCAGCCACATATCTGTTCTGTAGTCCTCACATATCCATTTTTGAGGTGCTGCCATTCATCTTAAATTCCACCTGTTTCCTTGAATTCCTGGGGTGCTAGAGCTAGTAGTGCCTTGAACTGTTGTACTTTCTTTCCAGTCAATTTCCAGGTCTTCAACCTGGTCTCTGTTGACCTTAGAGCCTTCTCTGACCTCTGATGCAACTGATTGTGGCAACCAATTGTTTATGCAGTGGTCCAACTGTTTCACTGGGATGACTTTGTAATAACTGATTCTAACCAGGTGCTCTTAGGAGAAAGTCTACCTGAGTTGCATGTTAGCCTCTCTTGTATGTGATCTTGTAACTGTCTCTTTTTTTTTGAACCATGTGTTGGCTACTATCAAACCATTTGCCAGACAGAAGTCTGCAGCATTGCATCAAATTATTAGTCTGATTGGGCTTAAAAGGTTTGTTTGGAGGTCTTTCAATATTTTGCATTCAGTATTTATTTCTCGCTGTACTTTGACATCAATGAACAGATACAGCTTATATATAAATACATACATAAACACACATAGCCTGTGTCTATCTATATCTACATCTAAATCTATCAGGGGAATTCATTAAGCCATTTTTACCATGTGCACACTGCTACGTGATGTGTACATGGGCACAGCAAATTTTGGATTCAGTAAATTCCGTGTAGGGGCACACAGTAACATGCACTCAAGGGCAAATACTGAAACTTTTGAGGAATGCAAATTTTAGCATAAGTAGCTGAAATTTATGCTAATGAAGCAAACCGGCACAACTGAGTGATCCAACAACCTAAAATAAAGCTGTGTAGACTTTGTGTATGTGTTGGTACTGTATGTGGAAATATTCCATATACAGGAGTCTACAGGGAAACAGGGGCAATAAAAAGTATAGAAATTTGGATGGAACAGACCTTAACAGATAACAGCACACATATTTTGGTGTAAATACATACTGTGGATGCTAGAACATCAGTCATTGAAATAAAAATGTGTTTTACTGCCCTGACTTAAATACACCTTTGGTCCCCCCACGCCCAGCAAAATAATAAACTTGTATGTAATGCAGGCACAATATGTACAATTGATGAAACATATTGTTATAATGTACTGCAAGCATAATGTGGTCTGTATTGCATATATAGGCAGAATAATACCCTGCCTTGTGTTTAAAACATTATGCTTCTATGCAGCTCCCCTGCTTACATGGCTAATAACTGTGTAGAATCCAGGTTGTCAGCACAGTCATTATGCAAATAGGGCCCAATATCAGTAGATTGATTGAATCACAAAAAAAAAGTATCCCTGTAGAGATGTTCACTTCATGTAGTGATCTACACTGTGTTTATCTTTCCAATGGATGTCAGCAGTGAGTGATGACATCAGCGGGGTGTGAGCTTCCATTTTTAAAATGTTTGTGCATTGTTGTGCTTAGTAAACCAATGGAAATAGACCAATAAAAGGCTTGTTATGTAACTATTCCTATGGCAGTGCCTGCATGTGTAGGGCTACAGCGTCAATGTTCCTGGGTTTGAATATAGGATGTACAAGCTTATCTCCATCTGTTAGTGTACCATGATTTTGAGCTATCAGGATAGCTGAGATAAAAATTATCCATTTTTTCTTATTTTTACCTTATTTATACAACGGTGAATGGAGCTGAGCGATGGTGCTCACAGTGCACTACTGAACACGCAAGTAGGCATTTTAAATTATGCTAATTACAGCCTAAGCAAGTTAATTGCATCTTAAGTAGCCAATCCCACATGGTGAACCCATTCAACAAATGCATAAACTATCCATGTAGCCTACATTCTTATTTTCTCTTGATACTTCAATACCATTGGAGTAGAGACTTGGAAATTTTAACTGAGATAATGCTAGGGGCTGCTGCAGCTGTTCTACATCTGTGTGTGCTAGAAGCTAAAGTAAATGCTGCTGGTGCTGCTGACAATAGGCCTAGACCATGAAGGAGAAGAGTGTTCAGGCCCAGGATAACCTTCCAGGTACTACATTAGCTGGAGATTGTAGAGTACTATATGGTAGACAGGGAGACATTACAAGAACTCTGTGAGCTCTGCCACCCTCAACTCAGAGCCAGAGACAAATGAGGGGAACCCATCCCAGTGGAAACTAAGGTATGTGTAGCCCTTTGAATATTAGCTACAGGTACTTTCCAAAGACCAACTGGGGACATAATGGGTGTGTCACAGCCATCAGCATCCAGGATACTCCACCAGTTCCTGGATGTTATTCTCATACATGCCAGTGAGCACATATATTTCCCCACCTGCTGAGGAGACAGCCAGCAATATACAACAGTTCTACCATATAGCACACTACCCCTTAATACTGGTTGCACTCATGTACACATCAAGGCGCCACCTGGAGAGAAGGGTAGAATCTACATTAACCACAATGGATAACACTCCAACTGCGAACTCCTGTACAATGCCCAGGGAATTATCTTGCATATGTGTGCTGGCAACCCTGGCAGTTTTCATGACTCCCATATCTGGCACACATCACAGCTGTAACAGATGTTTGCTAGGGGGACTTCCCACAGGGCCATTTAATGGAGGATGCTGGCTATGCCCTGGAACAGTGGATGATGACACCTGTTGCATCCGCACTCTGGGTCAGTAATCAAAGAGACTCAATCCTCACCACTGACACCAGAATGGGGCATTCAGTTGGAATACAGATGGATACACTCAGTAGTTCCAGATGCAGACCTCTCAGCATGAAGCACAATTTCCCTTAAGAGCACATGGGAAGCACACTCTGCCCATGGTCTGGATTTCTCTATCTGTCTCCCTCCAGGTCCCCAATAAGACTCCCCATGGCACAGCTTCAGTGTTAAGTTTTCAGCTGAGTGCCCAAGCCAAGTCCTCCACCGCTTTCTCTTTGTAAAACCAGTGCTTCATATCCCTGCTCCAAGTAGCTGGCACAGACACACTCTGATATTTGATCTGCACACACACACACACACACACACGCACACACACACACACACACACACACACACACACACACACACACACACACACACACACACACACACACACACACACACACCAAGAGCAAGGCTGGCACAGATTTACTAGCTTTGCCCTTCTCCCCAGACTATAAGGTAGTTATCCCTGCCACCAGGCACTAGAAAGCAAGCTAGCTAAGGCTGTTGCAAGGGTATCCATTAATACTGAGTGAAATTAATATTAATACCAATGGTAATGTTGAGCAAACAGCAAGGCTTTCAGAGTGAACAGATTTATCACCAAATAAATGGATGCAAATACTCTGAAAACTTAAACAGCCACAATGAGAGGTTTAAATATATTTAATAATAAATAAAAGAACATGAAAATACTAAATATCTATATACAGTAAACACCAGAGTTTCAGCCACAGGAAATATTAAAAATAGCACCAGTGGAAAGTTTCACACAGAAATAGAAAAGCAGTATTTAGCTAATCTCACTATCTTTTCCTGACTGACTAAAATAATTACTGATCCATAATTAAGTTATTTACTACTGCAAGGCAAGATGATGTGGATGAGAGTCTTTCTAGTGAAGTTTCCAAGACTAGACTGTCCCTGAGAGTTCAGTTTCCTCTAATATTAGAACATTATTTCTGTACAGAATGGCATCACATACATCTGGTCATTTAACGTCTGGTTCCCACACTATTACCAACACTAGAAGCTGCTAAGGTTTAGTACCTATGTGCTACCATACATATATGTAGCTTTTCTAAGATCTGTTGCAGCATCTGGAAGCCATAAAACAATAAAACTATTCCTCTCTTCCTACAGGAGCTATAAACTATTCTCTAGCACAGACATTGTGTCTCTGGCTCCTTCCAAAACTGTGGGATAACATCTTTATGTCTTAACACATAAAGTAATTTAATTTCAAGAATATTTTTTGCAAAGTCAGGTGGCTTAACCTCTTCTCTTCCAGTATATGCTGTTGCAATGTATACATTTAAACAGTTACAATAATGCATGTACATTTCATTTTTGTATAGCAGGAGACACTAAAATAAAGCTGTGTATACTTTGTGTTTGTGTTGGTACTGTATGTGGAAATATTCCATGTACAGGAGTCTACAGGGAAACAGGGGCAATAAAAAGTATAGAAATTTGGACAGAATAGACCTTAACAGATAACAACACACATATTTTGGTGTAAATACATTCTGTGGATGCTAGAACATCAACCATTGAAATAAAAATGGGTTTTACTGCCCTGACTTAAATATACCATTGGTCCCCCACCTCCAGCAAAATAATAAATGTGTATGTAATGCAGGCACAATATGTACAATTGATGAAACATATTGTTATAATGTATTGCAAGCATAATGTGGTCTGTATCGCATATATAGGCAGTGTAACACCCTGCCTTCTGTTTAAAACATTGTGCTCCTATGCAGCTGCCCTGCTTACATGGCTACTAACTGTGCAGGATCCAGGTTGTCAGCACAGTCATTACACAAATAAGGCTCAAAATCAGTAGATTTATTGAATCACAAAAAAGTAACCCTGTAGAGATGTTCACTTCATGTAGGGATCTACACTATGTTTAGCTTTTCTAAGATCTGTTGAAGCATCGGGAAGACATAAAACAATAAAACCATTCCCCTCTTCCTACAGGAGCTATAAACTATTCTCTAGCACAGATATTGTGTCTCTGGCTCCCTTCAAAACTGTGGCATAACATCTTTATGTCTTAATCCATAAAGTAATTTAATTTTAAGAATATTTTTTGCAAAGTCAGGTGGATTAACCTCTTCTCTTCCAGTATATGCTGTTGCAATGTATACATTTAAACTGTTATAATAATGCATGTACATTTCTTTTTTGTATTGCAGGAAACACTGTTGATACATTTTAACAGAAGCAACTTTACAAATGCATTTTTTAAACACAAAAATTTCTACAAATCAGTTTGATGCACAAATGACATATAATTCTTTATAAAATTCCAGCTAGCTGTGCTGGCATATGTTACACATCCGCCACCCTACTTTTCTTGGAATGGCTCGTAGTACCTCCTATCAGCACAACACCCATCAGAAATGCACACACACACCCATGGAAGAATGCCCTAATGAGGCACAAGCACAAACTAGAACCGGGCTTCTGATGTCACAGTTCTGGTGCAGAGATATATCCGGTGGAGGCTTGCAGTATAATCCACCCACATATATACAAATATTCCCAGTATGTGCTATATTTCACAAGCTGATCTTGTGAAATTGTAGCTGCATGAGACTCAGCAAGGGGAAGGGACACTCCTACCCCCACAAATGCCTAGGTCACCACACCCACAGTCATAGGAGGACTCAGAGGAGGAACCTCCAGCTACTGTCCCTGTAGGCAGATGTAGGTGTGCTCAGTATGCACTTGCTTTGTTAAGAGACAATGCATAGCACATTCACTGATCACTTAGGGACCTAAGGACTAATACATTTTCCTACTCACATATATATAATAAAATTGATGCCATGCAACTCACACAACCTGTACCTACTCATGTATTGCCTGTGTACTGCTTGCATCAAACAGTCAGCCCTGAGCTAAAGTTGTGTCTACCACTGCATTTGCAAGGTAAATCCTTAGCTACACTGTATTCTTGAAGATTGTTATGATATATCCTTGCATCTATGAACTTGGTACAGTATGCAACTATATACTGGTGCATTTGTACAGAAATTAAATTAACATGTGGCTACAGACACTTATTTACTAATGTCCGTCCATTTGTAATTAGTAGCCCTCATGCATGAAACATTCATACAGTTTTACCACAGCAGATTAGTGGTACATCACTCAAGAGAGAAGTTAGTAAGTGATGCTGCATATTGCAGCTTCTTACTTCAGACTTGTCTCCTAAATGTAACGGTGCTTAGTTCCCCCACCCCCAATACAGAGTGTACTCTTGTAACTGCCATAACAATAACTCAGCTATGTTACCCCCAAAACCACAGTATATGCATGTCTATGTCACAGTTAATATCCCCTCACATTTTAAGGAAAATTATATAGAATTAACTACACATTGTATGTGTTAGGTAACTGATGAAATAACAACAAATGTACATGTAAGACAGAGAGATGTATATGTGTAACTATGATTATGGCAGGTTGTGTGACTAACTGATCTATGTCCAAATATAATACAGAGAAGTACTTACATAATATATAGTCCATGATTTGATAGCAGTGTACATTTTTTAACCAGGTAGTTGAGTGATGAACAACCCCAGTACTGTTCTGGCAAGCTGCTTCTGTGGCCAAAAGACAGCCATCTTTTTTGCTCAAGCTATATCTCTGTTGAGGGTTCTAATCCTGATGTAAGTAGAACTTTTGGAGGTGTACTAGGAGTAAGTAGTCTGCTTTACAGACTTTGAATCTGTGTCCTATACTGTTGTTATCATTGTCTTATGTAATTCTACATTTGTGCTATGTGCAGTGTGTATAAAACATTTTGTATAAGGCTTAGCTAATTTGTGTGGAACACAGCTTTACAGAAACAGGGAAAAAGCAGATAAGATTTGTCATACTGCTAACAGCTGCAACCGGATACATTCAGTTATTGCTGTTAGTAATTAGTGATAGGAGTGGGCTATAGCAGTAGGTATATATTACATAATAAGAAGGCTCAGATGTTAGCAATGTACCTTACATTTTCTGACTGCTTACCCATGTGCAAACAGGCAAAAGAGGGAAACGCACACGTGGGTACACTTAGTGCAAGAAGCATTGCATTTGTGCTATGCCTAAGTATTACATTACACTCAGATCTGTGTTCTTATTGTTCTATATTTCCCAGATCCTTTGTCTAACCTAAGCCTACATGTGGAAACATTTGATAACTGAGGGCACAATATAACTCTTTGTACATAAATTTAATAGTCATCCATTTGTTTCCCCACCACCAACCACATCAACAATCAGTACAATCCTGGGGTCTACTTAATTTTACAACAGATATTTCAAACACAAAACTATGTAATATGTAAATGTTGTGTGCTCCCACATGGACAGGACCATTTGCTGGTGCTCACAGGCTTGCACTGCCAAACTCAAACAGACAAATGTAATCAATAATGGACTTCTTGTTACACTACCAGGATTGTAAACAGTATACTACTGTTAGGGTACAATCCTTAGATGACACTAAGGAGTGATATGCCTATGCCAGCCCCCCAAGCTGAGTTTCCCCACATGGCTTGATGCTGTCATATACTATAAGATCACCTGCAATCTCACAGAAATCAGATGTGTGCTGTGGCACTTGTACTGCACTTTATCTGTACACTTACATAGGTAGGGTTTGGTTCTCACTGCAGAAGGCTATGTGTGTGTGTGTGTGTGTGTGTGTGTGTGTGTGTGTGTGTGTGTGTGTGTGTGTGTGTGTCTATAGAGAAGGGTGGAGCTGTGTATCCCAAAATAACTTCTCCAATGGCATGTTTTTATAGTGTTTTGGTGCATCGCACAAACATTTATTTCAAGCTGGCCTCCTACCTCTTGGCCCCCACATGGCTTGCTGATGTCATCTACTATAAGACCAGCTGCAGTCCTGATAAAATCAGAACTGTACTGTGGTGCATGTTTTAAGTACTGTGTTCTGTAGTCTCTGTACTTGGATAGGTAGGGGTTCTCTTCTCCTACAGTCAACTGTGTGTGTGTGTGTCCATAAACAACAGTGGAACAGTGTATCCCAATCTGACTTCTCCAATGGCATGGGTTTGGTATTTGCACAAACATTCTTTTCAAGCAGGCCTCCTATTTCTTGTCCCCCACATGGCCTGCTGATGACATCTACTATAAGACCACTCACAGTCCTATTAAAATCAGACTTGTGCCATGGTGTGTGCATTAAGTACTGTGTTTTGTAATCTCTGTACTTAGATAAGTAAGGGTTCCATTGCTACTGCAGTGAACTTGAGTGAGAGGTGTTGTGTATCTGAGTGGTTTCTGGATATTACACAGAGAGTGTTTTACAGTAGCTTATGGAACACTGTTCTATGAACATTCATCATACTATTTTATTTAGCCACTGGTATGATGTGAAAGCCCTGTAGCATGTGCACTTGTCAGTTATGTAAGAAAAATTATAGTTAATTTTCTTTGTGTTACTATGATTACTTTAAAAAGTATTGTACTACTTTTTACTCTGGTGCCTGTGTAATGTTATGAACAAATGAATTGTCAATTACCACTTTTATTCTGCTGCAGTTCTGTTGCCCACAATATACATTGGATTCATACTGCATTAATCCGGTTCAGTTCAACTATTGATGATTTGTGAGAAAACATCCCTGCACCCTTGTGCCTGCAGTGTACAGTAGGACTATTTATTAAGTAATTGCTTCTGGTATAACTTTTAGCTTTAACACTGTTTCATTGTTTTAGCTGCTCTGCTGTTTGCATTCAGAAAGCTAAACTCCTTGCGGTTATAGATGCAGACACAACAAGTAAATTATTTTACTCTTTCTCTATGCAGATACCATGATCACACTTCACACTACAAGCTGTCAGTGTTCCTCTCTTTCATTTGCTAGCCTAATTGACATGTATTTATTGACTCAGGGAAGATGATGCCCCAGGCCTGTACTACAACATCAATTTAGTACCATCATGGGCACAGGTACTCCCCATCAAACTACAGAAACAGCAGATACATCCAAATCACAAGCATGGTACACCTAACAGTAAAACCAAAGCACACAATACACATACAAAGGAGCACCATTGTCTCGCCAAGGAAGTGCCTAAGGCAATAGTTATATATTTCAAACATTGTCCTTACAGTTTATTGTACAGTGAGACATACATCTGGCCCACCCTCTAGCCTAAACAAGGTAAAATGTTGGGTCAGCTGTGTGTCACAAGTACTTGTCACATCACACATGCTCAAATTTCTCAAGTTCCACTATTAATTCATTGTAGCTGTTGTTGGTATGTACAACTTCAGATGTATTTCTAGGGGATATATAGAGGCACACATGATTGAGCTGTCTAACTGTGTGTCCCAGGCATGTATAGCCCTATGTTTGCTCAGTATTATAAGCATGCCCCGGAAGATATGACAATATCAAGAACAAATGATGTTCTGAAATTGGTTGTGTCTGATATCATTCTAAGAAGATCCAGTTTCTGTCAGTCTGGAATGACATAGTGAATAGACCATGCTGCTTTGCAAGACATGGACTTTAACTGGCACTTCTAGGCTTTTGTTTGCTGGCTAAGGCATGATCCTCATCCATAATGCCTTTATTAAATTATGTCATAAAACTAGAGGCTACTATGTGAAAATATATAACTCCAACAAAGTAAGATTCATGCTGCTAAACTGTAGGTGGTAACATCATAAAACTGCAGTCACTGTCAGCATTCCTCAGAATGGAAGTGGTGGATATCTGTGCAGTCAGAGAAACCTGATTAAAGGTTGTAGTAAGTAACCTGGCCTTGCAAGGCTACAAGGCCTTCCACACATTCAGAATACCGTTTGACATTCTGTGAGCCACAGAAGGTGGATTCTCTCTCCTCATCAAAGATAATTCTTTTACTGCATGTGGTTAGGCAACATAACTGCATGGGGTTAATATAACTCCAATTTACTGTGTGTAAGAAACCCCTTAATGTTATCACCAGTTATATGTCCCCGTCCCTGAAAAAGAAAGGCCACACAGCCTCTTTATACGTACTTGTGACAATTAAAGTTGAACAAAACAAACTACTCAGGGGTGACTACAACTCTAACTACATTGATTGTGAAACATATATGAGTCAAAACTCCCTTGCACAATAATTTCTGGACTTTGATGACTCATATGGCATGGAACTAAGACTGCACCACCCCACAAGTGTCTGTAATATTATAGATATACCCCCGGATTTACGAAAGCTTGCACGGAGTGCAAGAAGAGGGTAGGAGTTCACGCAGGCAATATGTCTGCCGTGCGATCCAGGAACAGCCAGCAGGGGCATGCACGAGAGCTCCTAAAGCTACTCTTGCACGGACAGCATCATGGTATGCAAATTACCTAATTTGCTGGTGAAAGCCATGCAAATGAGGTAAATTTGCTATCCAGGAAACACTAACCTGTCTGTGGAACATTAGTATTAGCTGCAGAAATGTACTTCGTTGGTAACGAAGTACATTTCTGCAAATAGCTAATTTGAGCTATGACAGCTCCAAATAAAGGATTCATACAGTTGAGGAAGCATACCAATGGCCAAATATAAGGCCATTGGCATTTTAAAATGTTTAAAAATATAAAAATTTAACTTTTTTTCCCCAATCTCCAATGTTTAAGCATACAGCAGCACCGCGCAAATGTGCAGCGCTTATAAAAACCAGAAAATAATTTAAAAAAGCCAAAAATAGGCATTTTCAATAAAAAGCTTATTCTGCCATGCAGATGTATGGCAGGCTGAAGACAACATGGCCACTGACTAGTAGTTGGTAAAGGGGGAAAGCTCAGTGTGAGTGATGTAACCATGCCTTACTAGGCAATCCTATGCAAATGAGGATAAGGATAGTGAATCCCAATTTTCCCCAGCATGTGAGGCATGTTCCAAGAGTGTAAGAGTAGGAGTAGGTGAGTAGAAGAGTAGAATATAGGTGACATCATGAGGGTGCGTGTAAGACACACACTAATAAGCTAATTGGAATACAGTTGCTCGTGTTTGCCCTGAGTTGCTCAGGATTGCAAGAGACGTGCCTACAGTTGTCCTTTTTGAAAACCTCAAACCGAAGGTGCACACTGTTAAAAGATATGAAACTCCTTGTAAACATGCACACAGTGTGTTTGTGTGTGTGTGTGCGCATTTGTGCTTGTTTGTGTGGCACTGCCCCGGGCGGAAGCAGAAAGGCAAAAGGATGGAAAAGAAGTAGTAGAAAGTTAACCAAGGAGAACTAGCAGAGCTGCCAGGTGAAATATATCAGAATCAGTCAATTACACAGGCAGCAGACTAGCCCTGCCCAGCACAGCACTTTAAACTCTGCAAACACCATTCCCCCTGTTTTTTCTCAAGAACTCTGCAACACTGCAGTATACAAAGAGGGAAAGCTTAAAAAGCTGAAGTCATACAAAATGTTAGGGGCTGCTCTTGTTATCATAAACCAACACGTGCAAGGTGCTGAGGGTGGTGATGTTGTGAATGCTGCTGAGCAACCCACAGTGAGGAGACAGAAAAGAGTGTACAGACCCAGGGTAACCTACCAGGGGCTACATGAGCTGGAGATAGTGGAGTGCTATAGGATGGACAGCGACCTCCTACAGCAAATTGTTGAGCTGTGCCAACCACACTGCACACACAGAACCAACAGAGGGGAACTCATCCCAGTGGATACCAAGGCATGTGTTGGCCTATGAATACTAGCTACAGGTACCTTCCAAAGACTAGCTGGTGATATGATGGGGATTTCACAGGCATCAGCATCCAGGGTACTCCACCAGTTCCTGGATGCCATGTCAGCACATGACAGTGACCATGTATATTTCCCCAATTCCCATGAGGCATTGGCCAGCAATATGCATCTTTTCTCCCAAATAGCAGAATACCTTGAGGTAGTCGGTGCAATAGATTGCACTCTCATATGCATCAAAGCACCACCCGGTGACTGGGGTAGGGTCTACATCAACCGCAAGGGCTTCCCCTCCATCAACTGTCAGGTCATGTGCGATGCCCAAGGCATAATAATGAATGTGTGTGCTGGCTGCCCTGGAAGCTATCACGATTCCCACATCTGGCATCTGATGCAGCTGTACCAGAGATTTGCCAATGGAGACATCACTGATGGTAACCTAGTGGGGGATGCTGGATACGCACTGAAGACGTGGCTGATGACACCCATCAGAAATGCACACACACCTGAACAAGAACTCCATAATGAGACACACGCACAAACAAGAAACATAATTTAGCATGTGTTTGGGATGCTCAAGTCATGGTTCCGGTGCCTGGACACATCTGGTGGAGCCTTGCAGTACTCACCAACTACATGTACCCAAATTGTTATGGTATGTGCCATACCACACAATATGATCCTGCAGAAACAGCTGCAGCAGGAACAGCATGGGGCAGGGCCAACCAGCCCCCCCACCATTGCCAAGGCCTGCACAGGCACAGCGTGACTCGGAGGTGGAACAACGTGAGCCTGCCACAGTAGGCAGAAGGAGGCATGCCCAGTATGCCCTGGCCTTGGCAAAGAGGCAACGAATAGCACATACACTGACTCAGTAGGAACCCTGGAAATGACACCTCTCTCTCTGACTCACACATACAGTAAAAGGGATGCCTAACTTGACACTACCTGTTTTCAAACATGTATAGAGAGTGTACTATGTGCATCCAACATAGGCAGCCCTGCAGCATCACCTGAGGCATGAGTGCCCTATTTTAAGCAATATAAAGCACTGCTAAGCACATTTTACCAGTATTGAGCATATTTAAATACAATTGCGCATAGCTGCGCACCGTGCTAACCAGAGCAAAGTCGGGCAACATTGGGCAACATTGAGCAATGTTGAGCAAAGTTGGGAAATGTCGAGCAAAGTCGAGCAAAGTCGGGTAAACACTCTCACACCTGCTATACTGTTCCTTAACCAGTCAGGTCTGCCCAGCAGGAAAATAAAAAGCAGAGACAGGGCTCGAACTCAGGATACTGTGCAATATAGTCACAGTACTGAACCACTAAGCCATGACAGCATTTCACTGGCACATGCACAACTTAAGTCACTCACACATACAAGTTGGGGGGGTCATATACCTAACAGTCACAGCCAGCAGGACAATTGTAGATAAATACAAACAAATGCTGTATCATTCCCTCTGAAGAGGCATATGGGTAACCTCCCCCCAGGCCTATGCAGACAGATAACAGCAGGCCAAGCAGTGTGATGTGGGTTGGGTAGGCTATGAAGTCACAAACTAATATGCATGTAATTGGAAGCTAAGGTCTGTAGTACAGTGGTATGCCTCAAGCCAGTACGATAGGCAACAGTACAGACTGAAATGGAGTACCTGACCTAGCAGTGCAGACCTAGCAAATTTGTATAAGTGTCAGGTGTACCCCTCATCCTATGTACACCCATAGTAACAATCAGGTGTGCCCCCCTGGGGTAGAAATGTACAAATAATAGCTACCCCTCATGTATGTAGAAATGTTGATAAGTCTGTGCAAATTGACTCATGGAAGCCCTGCAGGCACAGCGTGCTTCCTGTCAATGTACAACACAAAGGTGAGCCCTGAAGTAAAAAAAACAACTTGATTTTCCACACACATATAGTATATATGCCCATAGTGGGCATGCTCACACACTTGAACAAATTTAACAAATTTCAGTCAGCAACATACTGAAAGGTCATACTGGGCATGCTCACACACTTAGGCCATGTTTGAGTACAGCAGTGGGCCACACATATCTGGCAGTTTTAGTTCTTACTCCAGACACATGTCATTACTCACCAATCCTGCCTTGCGCACACAGTGATATGAAAACATACCCATATAATATACGGGCCCCTGTCATAATCAAACTATGTAATACAAGTACTTAAGTTGTTCAAAGCAAGTTAAAATACAAAGAAGATCAATAAATCTCCGATCAGTATCATCAAGAAACAATGAGCACTCCTAACATTATCCAAGCCAAGCTCTGCCAAAAATATATTGCCAAAGTTTCCATAGAGAACCATGAAGCTTTCTTTAGCTATGTCATACATATCAATGTAAACACATATATGTTCTGAGTTAGTGCAAAGTGTAAACTAATACATGTACACGACTGACATTGCCAACATCTTGTCATTCAGGTACATACATATTTACCCCCCTCTCTCTGACAAAAGGGCCCATTACCATACCTGGAGATTGTGAAAAACCCAGAAATCACATATACAATGGTGAAACAGCTCTATCCAAACCTAAAAACACAGCATCTATGGGATGACTTGGTGTCCCTAGCTGTGTCATATGTGAACTCCAAAACAAACAGACCCTGCACCTGAACAGTCTGTTGAGACACACCCTCTGTACAGGATATGAAACTGTTGCGTGGGTTACAGGAATGTTTGGCACACTCAAGTGTTGGTGCACAACAGACCATGGGAACTATTGTCTTATAAGCCTAATAAGCCTGATCTGCAAGGCCATGGAGTGCATCATTATGGAACTCATAAACAGAGCTATTGGGAGCCTACAAACACCCAACCCTACCCATTTTGCTTTGGTCAGGGGCAGATCATGGTCCCTACACCTGCTAGACATTTTGCAAGGCAGTTACCCAGGACATACATCAATGAAATGAGCTCCACACGGCCTACATAGACCTTGAAAAGCCCTTTTCCCACATCCCGCACACATGTTGTATCCACAAAATCAACAACCTGTGCATAAACATGTATGTCATCTGATGGATTGCCAACTGTGGCACAGATAGATCCCACAAGCTAAGAATTGTGGTCTCACAGTTGGACTGTAAGCTGGTAACCACTGCTGTCCCCCATGGCTCAGTCCTGGGACCCCTCCTTTCTGGTGTATACTATTCAGAAGTACAGTCAAACACATGATGGCTATGGTTATCAAAGTTTGTGGATGACTGCAAAAAGGTTGTCATAATCGATGTTTGGGAAAACAGAGACACCCTTAAAAAGGGTCTTAGTCAGACAGATGTGGTGTCAGAATTATGGCCTCAAGCTACAGTCATACGAATACCACATAGGTGCCAACACCCTAAATATGGAGGTAATAATAAGGGATCTATGGACACATGTGGATAGTCATATCTACTTTCAGAAACACATTCACAAAGTGGTTAGAAAATCATGATATGTGTTCCCACAAATTGCCAAAGTCTTTGCATGTAGGTCAAAGGAGGTTCCCACTATTCATCAGTCATCAGACCCATTGGAGAGTACCACGACACACTTGCGATGAATCTGATGAGGCACCTTCAACAGCTGGAAAGACCACTGAAGTAAGTCAACAAGAGGATTACTGGCCTCGAACAGTTGCCCCATGCAACAAGACTGAAGTAACTCAGTCTGTACTCAGTTGCCTACCGTCTACTCAGGCAATCTCTGCCCAACAGACAGATCCATGTCCAATGCAGAACTGATGTACATGCTATATCTGAAGTAAACCCAAGCTCACTGTGCCACATGCTCTAGGGATATAATCATCACAAAGATAAATAGAACATGTTGGAGGGATACATTACTAACTCACAGACTTCCCTTGGTTAGGAACAGGCTCCCAACCTACATTAAGCTGAGTCCCTCACTGACACTCTTCCAGAGGAGCCTTGATGAGTGTATGTGAAACTGAACTGTCACACCATGGATCACTTCATCAGCTCTACTACACAGAGGCATAGGGAACTAACCTTAGGTGTAGTGATAGCTGCACACTCTGGCCATACTAATATATGCCTTCAGGCAGATAGCCTATTACATACCTATGTACCTATATATGTAGGGGGAACACAGTATAATAAACCAAAGATGGATGGACAGACATATGTGTAAGAGGGTGACCATGACAGGGAGCCATCCAGGACTGTCCCACCCAGCACACATCCCAATGGCACAAAAGACATGAGGTGCACATCTCACCCACTGTACATAATAGCCACCAGTATCTGTAAGCATTACAGTGTATGTGGTGCATGTGCTTGCTGTACAACATGACTGTACAATGAAGTACACATCTACTGTCTGTAGACATGTACCTGTCACATAGGTTCATAGGTATGTAGTAGACTATCTTCACAAAGGCATATATTAACCTAGGCAGGTTGTGCAGCTTTCACCACCCCATTGGTTAGTCTCCTAAGCCCTAGTTCTAATAGTTAGTACCCTAAGCTCCTTTCTAATGGGGCTGCTGATGTGATCCCTGACATGAATTGTCTGTTTCCCATCAACTCATCAAGGTTCCTATTGAAGAGTGCCAGTGAGGGGCTCTGTTTGGTGTACATTGGGACTCTGTTCCACAGTAAGGCTAGTCTCTGGGATGGTACTATATCCCACCAGCATGTTGTATTCATTGTCGTGATGAGGTTCATATCCCTGGAGTGTGTAGTGTGACTCAATTTTGTTTTCCTTAGATGGAGCATGTTCAACAGTTATGTGTTGGACATCGCTCTGTATGTTAGGCAGAGTTTGCCTCTGAGTAGGTGGTATGAAACAGAGAACAGATTTAGATTTTCCAGTTGTTTTGCATAACACAACTGTTTGAGGGCAGTAATCCTCTTGGTGTGGTCTGCCAGCTGCTGGATATGCCTAGTCGAGTACATCCAAAATGGTGCATTGTACTCAATGATGGGTCTGATGACTTAAGAGTAGAGGGCCACCACTACCTCTTTTGATCCTGATGCAAACTCTTTGTTGATTAGGTGGGCCACATAGGATTTCCTAATCACTTTGGCAACATGATTGTCAAAGGAAAGATGACTATCTACATGTGTCCCCAGTTCCCTTATTACCTTGCCAGTTTTTAGGGGGTAACACCTATGTGGTAGTTTGTGGGTACTTTGTTTTCCTCAAAGGGGTTACTATGCATTCTTTCACATTGAGCTTGAGGCCATGATTCTGACACCACACATCTGTCTCATAGAGTCCCTTCTGGAGAATATTTCTGTCATTTGGGGAATCTATTATGGCAAACACTTTACAGTTCCCAGCAAACTTAGTCAACCACAACTCTCCTTTGTTGGCATGTACTTCTGAGAAATATATACCAAACAGGAGGGACCCCAGGACTGAACACTGGGGGACACTAGTTGTTACCGGTTTAGAGTCTGACATGTAGCCAGCAACTCTTATTTTGTGGGATCTGTCTGTGAGCCAGTTTGCAATCCATCTTGTGATGTATGGATTTATGCCCAGGTTGGTGAGTTCATCTATGATGCCTGACTGGGGAATGGTGTTAAAGGCCTTAGCAAGGTATAGGTAGGCTGTGTGGTGCTCCTTTCAATTATCTGTAGCCTGGGTAACTGTCTCAAAGAAATCCACCCAGTTCAGGAGGCATGATCTGCATTTGATGAAGCAAAACTGGGTGTGCTCAACTGTGTGAAGGTTCCCAATGTCTTTATTGTTGACTTCCATTATGATTGGCTCTATTGCCTTGCAGATCAGACTTGTCAGGCTCATAGAGCAGGAATGGCAAGGGTATGTTGTGGCCCCACCCCTGTGGAGTGGGAAGAACATTGCTGTGCAACATTCTATGGGTACATATCCTGTAGAGAGGATGTAGAGAGAGGTGTAGGTATCCTTGATGAATATGGATACATCCCCCCCGCCATGTGCTATGATCCAGGTTCTGATGCTGGAAGGTATGGAATGAGTAGTATCCTGGTAATGCTGGTGTGCTCTCTGGAGCCTTGAACTAGGTTTCTGTTACTGCACAGATATCAATATTCTCCATACTGAGAAGTGTGTGGAGTGTGTGCATTTGAAGGCTGAGACTTCTGGCAATGAGTAGCATTTATCTCACTTTGTGGTTATTTGTGTTGGTTACAGGGTTTGGTTTGTCCTGCATGACCAGTGTTCCACACCTGAAGTCCACGCCTCATTGGTCCAATCCGACCATAAGCTAATTACCCTAGATATCCACATACTGCCCCACCTCCCATTAAGGAAACCATGGTAAAAAATTTCTCCAAAGCCAACTTCATGCTTCTTAAGACAGAAGTGTTGAACTTCATGATACCCATGCAGATGGACAATACAGTTACAACTACTGAATCCTACACACTTGCACTTTATAAGTACTTACATGAATGCATGGATTGTGCTATCCCAAACAGAACCAAGGTGCTATCCTTCAAAAAAAGGAAGCCAATCTGGTGGTCCCCTGCCATAAACAAACTGTACAACAGAAGGAAGAAACTGCTGCAAAAGAGAGTACAATCCCATGAGTGTAGGAGCTCCCTGTTCAGTCTCAGTAAGAAGCTGTGATCCCTGATAAAATCCTCCAAAGCTAGTTACAAAAACAAAATTGCCACTGATTATAAAGACAACCACAAAGCATTCTATAGCTATGTCAATAATCTCAATGGCAACACTCAGATCTGCTCTGAGTTACAGCACAATGGCACTAAATATACAGACCCAAATGATATTGCCAACATCCTGGCAGATAAGTTCTCCATGCTAACTTTACCCCCCCCCCTCACCCATTAAAGAGCCCATCTCTATACCGGAAGAATGCAAAGTTCCTGTAATCACGGCTGCACAGGTAAAAACTACACTCTCCAAAGCCAGGAACACAGCATCCATGGGACCAGACAACATCCCAGGCCCTGTTCTACATGGACTACAGAACGGACTGGCACCTCACCTAAGTACCATGTTCAATCATAGCCTCACCTCAGGCTTTGTGCCTGCTAAATGGCGCACAGTGACGGTTAGCACACTCCACAAGGGGGAGCCACCACGGACCCCGAGAACTACCGCCCCAGTAGCCTGATGAGCCTGGTCTGCAAGGCCAAGGAATGTATCATCATGGAACTTATAAACAAAGACATTGGTAATCTCCAAACTCTGGACCCCACCCAGTTTGGGTTTGTAAAGGGCAGATCATGTCTCCTAAACCTAATAGACTTCTTTGAAGTAGTCACCAAAGCCGTAGACATGGGTAAGGTGGTTCACACAGCCTATCTAGATCTTGCGAAGGCTTTTGACACCATCCCCCACTCTGGAATTATAGATAAACTCACTAAACTAGGTATAAATCCCTATGTCACAAGATAGGTTGCCAACTGGCTCACTGACAGAACCTACACTGTGAAAGTAGCAGACTCCAAATCCGACTTCAGACCAGTGACAAGTGGAGTACCACAGGGTTCAGTCCTGGGTCCTCCCCTGCTTGGTATCTACTTCTCTGAAGTACAGGCTAACACAGAAGGTCTTTGGCTAATGAAGTTAGCAGATGACTGCAAACTAGGAGCCATAATCGAAACTCCTAACGATGTGGACATCATACAAAAGGGCCTCATTGAGACAGATGCCTGGTGTCAAAGCCATGGCCTCAATCTCAATGCCAAAAAGTGCATTGTCATCCCCTTTGGTAAAAACTCTGCAGCCATGAACTACAACATAGGCGGTAGTATACTTAACATCGAAAGTGTGATAAGAGACCTTGGGACACAGGTGGATAGTAGTCTCTCCTTTGGTAATCACATCGCCACAGTAGTCAGGAAATCCTTCTACATGGCATACCTCATCACAAAAGGTTTCTCATCCAGAAAAAAAGAGGTAATTGTTCCCCTCTACTCATCACTCATTAGACCCATTATAGAGTACAATGCCCCTTTTGGTATGTACCTCACAAGACATCTACAACAACTGGAAAGGCTGCATAAATACCTCACAAAGAGGATTACTGGCCTCAAACAGATGCCCAACACAGACCGTCTCAAAAAATCCAGCTTTACTCCATCGCATATCGCCTTCTCAGAAGTGATCTCTGCCTAACATACAAAGCTATGTCAAACCCAGAGCTGTTGGACATGCTCCACTTAAGGAAATCCCAATCCCTCCAAGCTACACACTCTAGGGACCTAAACCTTGTCACCCCAATAAACAGAGCATGCCGGAGGGAAAGATTCCTGTCCCAGAGACTTCCCATACTCCGGAATAAACTACCTATATATATCAAACAAAGCTCCTCATTAGCACTCTTCAAGAAAACTCTTGATGATTGGATGGGAAACAGGAAATTCACCCCGGGGATCACCTCTGTGGCTCTGCTCGACAGTGGGTTGCAAAAGCCAGGGTACCTTTTTAGGCTGGGCTTGTATAGTTCCCAGGCTGATAGGCTAGTACCTACCAATGAACCTATGAACCTTTGAGCCTTGCCTAAAAAAGGTAATATGGGACAGCAAGAGCCTTGGCCAGTATTCAGAAGCATAGGGGTGACAGGTGCAAACCATATCTAGCGAAGCAATGAGGCATGTCTATCATGTCATCCCAGGCAGACAGAGACTGGATACCCTTTAAATGACACCAGAAACTCAGCCAATTGTTGAAGTTTATCATCTTTCTGTTATATTGCAGTAAAATGTAGGTAAAGGTAAGACGCTACTCAAGGTCAGGGTCATACCAGCCTGGGCTGCATGATCATACAGCTACTGTATATCTCTTGTCATGTTGTCCTGGGAGGTATGTCTCAGATCATTCTCACTGATATTTACAAAGACCGTGTCATATATGTACGTGTTCTGGAGTGATCTAAGTGCTTGTGTTATGTGGTGGATCATAGCACCTGACAGACAAATGACAGTAGCCTTCCTCTTGTCCAGCCTAGTGAGGGGAACATCTGTGTGCCTGACTATGGAGTCACCTATCACTAGTGTGTTGGGTATGTTGTTTTGCCTTAAGGCCTGTTGTGAGGCACACTGCTTTGGTGTATTATGTGTTTTCTGGTGTGTGCCTGGAGGTGCATGTTGCTTGCTTGTCTGCTTAGGAGGACACTCACTCTTTTTCATATTAATATTTGTATTCTCCGAGTATGGTAATGTGTATTTATGTGTGTGCTTTGCTGGTGCTTGCATTGTAGGTCTATGGGAGACTGTTGGTGTTGTGCTTGTATGACCCTACTCCTCTTGACTGTATTGTCCACTATTGGGTTGACAGAGCTTAGCCACCAGTTTGACCCTGTGTGTGCCAGCATGTGGTGCATCAACCCATATATGATATGGTCATGGCCTATGCATACAATACACTCACAATACACCTAGTATGATAAGCCTGCTGAGGTTTGCAAATGTGAAAAAAAACTATGGGCAAACTGTCTGCAAGTAATGTCTGTTTTGCACCCTGTATCTCCATATTGCTTGCTGAAGTGTAAAGAAGTACTTCATTTGGATTAAGAACCACACACTTGCCACCTCTGCATGTGTGTGTCTGTCTCTCCCTGGGGAGAGAGAAACCTTTTTAGAGACTACTCACACCACTTAAAAGTGATATACTCATCTTTGTCAAGTCTGATGATGTCACCATCCTACAAATACACCTCTATGAAAATGAAATCCCTGTATTGTGTATAGCGCATCGTGTAAATGTGTACTGCTGTAGTATCATAATGTAGTAAAATAGGGGTTTGAATCCTGTACTTGCCAACTGTGTGTGTCTGTCTCCCTGAAGAGGGAGCAACCTTTTTGGAGACTACTCACACCTCTTAAAAGTGATATGCTCATCTTTGTCAAGTCTGATGATGTCACCATCCTACAAATACACCTGTAGGAAGGTGAACTCCCAGTAATGTGTATAGCGTACTGTGTAAATGCGTACTGTTGTAGTATCATAATGTAGATAGGCAGTGGCTTGAATCATGCACTTGCCAACTGTGAGTGTGTGTGTCCCCCTGGGGAGGGAGTAACCTTTTTGTAGACTACTCACACCCCTTAAAAGTGATATACTCATCTTTTATCAAGTCTGATGATGTGACCATCCTACACCTGTGGGAAAGTGCAATCCCAGCAGTGTGTATAGCACGTCGTGTAAATGTGTATTGATGTAGTATCATAATGTAATTAGGTAGGAGTTTGAATCCTGTACTTGCCAACTGTATGAGTGTGTGTGTCTCCCTGGAAAAAGAGCACCCTTTTTGAGACTACTCACACCCCTTAAAAGTGATTTACTCATCTTTGTCAAATCTGATGATGTCACCATCCTACAAATACACCTGTGGGAAGGTGACAACTTAGTAATGTGTACAGCATGTCATGTAAATGATTATTGCTACAATGTCCTAATATAGTTTGTTAGGGGTTTGAATCCTGCACTTGCCAAGTGTGTATATTCCCCCATGGGGAGAGAGCAACCTTTTTGGAGACTACTCACACCCCTTAAAAGTGATATACTCATCTTTGTCAGGTCTGATGATGTCACCATCCTACAAATATACTTGCGAGAAAGTGAAATCCCAGTAATGTGTATAGCGCGTCATGTAAATGTATACTGCTGTAGTATCATAATGTAGTTAGGTAGGAATTTGAATCAAGCACATGCTAACTGTGTGTGTGTGAGAGTGTGTGACACTGTTGATCAATTTAGAGTGGGTTTTGATTTTTCTAGTGTATGACATATCACAATGACAACTGTATGTGCATAACACATGTAAGGTAGCTGTGGGGCAAAGCCATATACATACATGTGACCTCAATTATTTCATAGGTGGGTACTCTGCTTTCTCCATGAAAGCATCTGTTATCTTTTCCAGAGCATGCTGGAGCTTTCCAGACCTTAGGTCACTTCTGCATGCTTGTGACAAGCTTAGCCACTGCAGTGATCTCTGGGCTACATCTTCTGTTTCACATCCACTCATCATGGTTTCTTTATGCTTGAGGTATATTTGAATCCTGTTCCAAAGCAAGCAAAGTCTGGCAAAGATGACTAATCATTATAGGTGTGCAACAACCTCTGTGGATCTGCATGCAAACCCTTTATTGCTTATGTGCACCACAGAGGTATTTCCAAAACCCTTTGGTAATGTGATTATCAAAGGAGAGATGACTAAACACATGGCTCTATTTATACATTAGTACCTGTTCCACATTTTGGGGGATACCACCTATGTGGTACACTGGGGATACTTTGTTTTCTAAAAGTGGATAACTATGCTTTCTTTGGCTTATAGCTTTACAGCATGATTTTGACACCTGGTATCTGTCTCTATGATACCCTTTTGGAGGATGTGTGTGTCATCTGGAGAATAAAGTATAGCCCACAGTATGCATTTTCATCAAACGTGGGCAGACATATCCCTACTGTGTTTTCTTGTACCTAAGAAAGTTATATGCCAAACAGGAGTGGTCCCAGGACTAAGTGCAGGTGAATACCACTTGGTACTGACATAGAATTGTACATGGAGGCTGCAAATGTTACTGTGTCTCCTACATCTGTGCGTCAGTTGTCAATCCATCATCTAACAATTGTTTATGGTCAGTCTGTTGAGGTTATGTATAATACCAGAATGTGGTATGGGTATGAATTGCTGGTGAGCTATAGCTTGGCTGTTTGGACCTCCCCTCCCTCACCTATGGCTTGAAGTCTACTAGGTGTAGGAGCCTTGATCTGGCCTTTAGAGAACATAAGTCGGTATGGTGCAGTGTTTGCAGGTTCATAATGTCTCTGTTAATGAGTTCCATAATGCTGTGCTTCATAGCCTTCCAGATAACATTTGTCTGGCTTATAGGGTCAGAGTTTCCAGGATCTGTTGTAGCTCTACCCTTAATCAATTTATGTTAACATTTGCACTGGATGTGACGAGGGTGGACAGGATTAGGAATAAGTATATTAGAGGGTCAGCCCAGGTTTGAAGGTTAGTAGACCAAGCCAGATAGGCAGGATTATGTTGGTTTGTATATGTGCTGAGGAGGGATGCAGAGTATATCGTGAAATAGATGATAAGGGTGAAGCCGCCAGGTAACAAGAAAAGAGGAATGCCTAAGATGAGGTTTATGGCTAAGGTGAGAGAGGACATGCAGGTGGATGGTGTGACAGCGCAAGATGCAGAGGGCAGGAAGAAAATGGAAAGAGATGATCTACTGTGGCGATCCCTAATGGGAGCATCCAAAAGGAGAAGAAGAAGATGTTGTAGCTCAACCCTTGTGGACTGTGAGCACCATTACTATGTGTCATTCCACAAGTATGTAACCTGTATAGAGGCTGCATCTGAACAGAGTGTTTAGGTGAGCGGTGACTTTATATGTCAGCTTGTGCATGACACAGCCAGGGACACTGTCCAGTACCATTGCCACTGTGGTTTGGACTTTGGTGAAGAGATGTTTTAACTAGAGTGTCTGTGAATCATCAGGCTTTACATTCTTCAGGTCTGGAAATATGGCCCTTGTGTAATGACAGGGTGGTGAAATCTGCATACAAACTGTCTGACAAGAAATTGGTAATGTCAGCCAGATAAGTGTACTTTGTGACCATTTACATTAACTGTGACCCGATCTGAGCTTATCATACTAGGTGTGTTGTCTTTGGAATCCTTGCCAATTTGTATTTTGAAGATTGCCTTGTATGTTTAATGAGGGCTTGTATTTTCCCAATGATACTGACCAGAGAGATTATCCCTTCTTGGTATGTAACTCTTTTTTGGTACAACTTCACACCTTCTATTATATATTTAGTTTATGGCAGGGGTCCATGAGACTAATGCACTTTTACTGTATAAGTGAGAATTTCTTGTGTTTGTGATTGCACGGTCCATGCAACCCTGTAGGTGAACAGTGTGCATTACTAAAGGATTATGCAGCAGGGACAGTGTTAACCTTAGTAATGCAAACCAATGACAGCTAGCAACAACAGCAGCACCAATAGCACAGTGTCAACCCATTTGGCAAATTAAGTTAAAATCAGATAAAATTCCAGGTTTAAATGAATTTATTAATCTCAAATGTTTTTTAAAACATCGTAAATTATGTATTAACAACAAACAGGCAGTGGCTTCCCTTTTTACTTGATTTTTATTTTCATTTCATTTATTTTTTGCTATTTAAAATGATATATTAATTGATTAATTAGTTGATTGTTTAATTATGTTGTGTATTTAAGATGAAGGGTTTTACTTTGTAATTATTCTGAGGAAGTCGTTGATGAAAGCGGTCAAATAAATTTGTGGTACGCTATTTGGTTGGAGTTCTATTTTTTCCAGCTACGTGTTTCTACCCCCCCCAACATTGCTGGGGCTGGTACTGGCACTACGGGATCGGCTGTGACTTGCTGGACGTCCACAGTGACCTCCAGCTGGTGATGTTGCTGGCATACGTCCACATCGACGTCTCAACCGTCCCACATTGTCCTGACTCATGGACATGACATTGTGGAGGACATCCAATATCTCACCCCAACGTCTATCAATTACCTCAGTGTAGTTACATATGGCACCTGCTAGGTCATGGATACTGTCATTTACAGAGGTGTAATGAGCCCTCTGTGCCCTTAGCCCCTGTCTGGTGTACCGCTCCATTCATGTCTGTGCCTCCATGACAGCCTGGAACATGCATGTGGTAGAAAGCGGTTTGGCATGTCTGCCAGGGGCATGATGACCAGCAGTTCTCTGACAAGAACCCCTGAGCATCTGCCTATGTGATACCATTCCAGACATCTGGCTATGGCTGCTGTGTCCTGATACATGTGCCATAGATACCACACTGTCCTGGCCAGTGCCAACCGCACACTGTCCCTCAGCTAAGGGCAATGGTGATGATGGGTGTACAGGCAGTATGACTGTGTGCATGGATGGGGTGGTGACTTGTGTACTGTCAATTGGTGGCCCAGCAACACACCGTGACAATCTTGCCTGTGCCTCAACACACCTATCATCATGATTACTGTCTGTCTCAGTGAGATCAGGTTCCCTGCTGTACTGAATCAGCCCCACCTCGCCACCTGTGAGAGGAAAACAGGAAACACACTTTAAGACCTGAAAATGACTTCGACCACATGCACACATGCACACATGCAGACATACAGACATGCGCACATGCAGACATGTGCACATGCACACATGCACACACACAAAACTACACTCCTCCCAAAAGCAGACACACACAACACCAGCAATCACAGAACATACACAATAGCAGGTGATGGTGGGGTACAGTATCACAAGCAAAACAGTCACATCACACATGTCAGAATGCAGGACATGTGTTGCTCAACAGCATGCAATGCAAGTGTAGTCAGTCCTTGTTACTAACAGTATACATGGCTTTGATGCATGTGTTTTGTTATTAGGTGATGGCCCTCCTCCTGGAACACAATGCATACATGGACACAACATTGCTGTGCAGGTATTCATAACCCTGTGAAGTACTGTGCACCATAACTCACAGGTGTACATACCATTACTGGATGTGTATCTGTGTGTCAGATAGGTGTCCAATACTCATTACAGCCTCTGTGTCTTTAGCAAATAATTGTGGACACATTTTTAGCACATGCGTGATGAGTATTCACACAACATCATCAGTGGTGCATGGATAATTGATGGAATACCATTCGGCCACATACACAATTTACGGTACTTATGGTGAGTGTAGATCATATTGTGGACATGCCAGTCTCATCCATGACATGGCATGCTAAAACACAGCTGCATATTTAAACACTACATATACCCAGTATGTGTCATATGACCTAGCCACTCAATGGCATCACAAGGCATATATGTGTCCGTTGTGCAAATGGTGGTATGCATACTGTTTAGAGGTGCATATGTGTGCACACACGCATCATTATAGTGTGTAGCAATGACAGCTGTGTGTAGTAATGTGGTTACAATAACTGGATGGGGTATAGTACCATAGGCTATCATCATGAAGCATCAGGTGGTCACTCAAGGCTACAAATGTTTCACAAACCAGCACAAATCATGCTGTGCCAGAACTGTACTACCTTGGTTAAATTCACCATTTCACAAAGAGTTGTTACATGAGTTTGTAAGGAGGTCAATAAGGAGCATTCCCTGACATGAATGTGTAGTGTGTTGCAGAGTGTTTAAATGCCCCAGGAGAGGCCTCTAACCCTCAGATATATTATGTGTAATGTGTGGATGAGATTTTGGACACTGGAGTGTGTCTTTACAGAGGGTTTGGGAATTCTTTTTTGCGTAGCATGTTAAAATGCTCTGCGTATGACATAGATGTGTATGTTATGTGCATGTTGAGTATCAACTGTGCCTATCCAATGCTCACTACAGTCTAGCCATATTTGTTTGAGATGGTCTGGGTATTGCATGTGTTTGAGGCAGCTAATCACATTAGTGAGATATGCATGCTCTTACACCAAACATGCACAGCATGCATTATGGGTAGGTGTTACATGTGTACATGGCCTACACCTTAACTATGACATGCACTTTTTATTTACAATAATAAATGTAGAACACACTCACCAACATCTGTCCGCTGCCTTGATGTCACCCCAGAGGTACCTACATAGAGATGAGACAGTTTGTCAGTGGCCAGAACTGTGGCATTGCTACTGTGTGTTTGCAATCTTACAGTACAACAACAGTTTACATTCACAGGGCTACAGAGTATGTTCCAAATGATCAGTATTGCAAAACAACAGGCTCCGCATCTTTAAATGACACACTCCACATCTCACATATGCATGATCTACCATTACGGATAACAGTAGTCTACAGATATGCCATGTTACCTGCATGCTCCATGTGTGCTTGCTGGGTGGGTCCAACCTCCATCATGGTGTATTTCTGCTGCTGTTGTCATTGGGCATGTGCCACCAGGCTGATGAGCAGCTCCTCCACTCTGGTGAGGGGGGGGTGGATATTAGCAACACCCCCTGTGGCAAGCTGTTCTCTACGCACATCAGCGGCATGCTAAAGGACATGTCAGCGAAGATCACTGCAGTGGTGGCGTACCTGCTCATATGTGCAGTTATGCAGGCCTACCTCATTGACCCTGCAGACAAGATCTTGCCACATTGTAGTACGCTCCTGCTGGTCCTGGCTGGTTCGTGAAAACATTAGACAGTAGTGCTGAATCATACTGCTAGTGATGATATCATCTTCAGCCCTACTGTAACTTGGGTTCCTGTGGTGGGCCATGATCCCTGGAAGACATAAATACAAAAATATATCTAAGCAAGTCATATGGCACATTTAACATTATACAGTACAGACATCACTGAATTGCCATATATAGCAACCTATAAGCTCACCTCACAACTGCTTGAAAGTGCCTTGCTTACTCTCTATCTAATGAACCATGTTCTGCACAGCAATAAAATAAAATCACTATATAAGACTATGCAAGAGTACCTTGCACACTGTATGCAACATGATGCACCACCTAGCCACAGCAGATGTGTAAATAAATATATCATCCATCATAATCAGTGTAAGGTCCAGTAAATGTATTACTATTATACCACACAACTTGTTAATGCCAAACCCGTGGCCAAAATATGTGCACAATTGGGAATACAGGTCACATACTGCTGTAGTACACTATGAATGTTGCTAGATATGCAGTTATATATATTACCACACATATGTCAAAGGACATGCTACAGACATATCCATGCACACATCAGACATAATTACAGGACACAAAGGTATGACAACCCAGATAAGCTTTCAGTGTGTTCTATACAGTACTGTGTGTCAGTACTTACACAACCTTAATCTTGAAAAATGTAATCTGTGATGAATACAGGGACATCACAAAACAGTGGATGCAAGCAATGTGGACATACACCATACTTTGCTGTACAGGCCCAGAGCTTCACGTAGTACTACAGTACACACAGGATTTGCATTCAACATCGGTACCAATCAATAATCACAGATGTAGTGCTTTAGCCTCCAGTGGCACACCCTAGTTAAAACCAAGGCACTTAATCACACTGTATGCAATAGCACTTGTTCTGCCTAGCAACAGAATACAAAGCTTTTGCTAGGATCAAAGAAAGGACCCATAATACCATAACATAAACAGTTTCCCACTAAGCTATCCGAGAGATACATATCTCTGATGTATTCACAAACATATTGATCATCACAGTCAGTCAACAGTACAGAGAATCTTTTAAAACAAGTAGATGTAGGTGTGTATGAGTATATGTAAATATATATATATATAAATATATATATATATATATATATATATATATATATATATATATATATATATATATATATATATATATATATATATATATATGTGTATATATATATATATATATATATATATATATATATATATATATATATATATATATATATATATAATATTTATATAATGTGTGTGTGTATATATATATATATATATATATATATATATATATACACATACACATCCTTTTCTCTATATATATATATATATATATATATATATGTATATATATATATATATATATATATATATATATATATATATATATATATATATATATATATATATATATATATATATATATATATGTATATAGGCACATATACATTTCACCTTTCATAGTGAGAATATCAATTATACAAATGTGTAAGGTGTACAGTAATGTTATAAAATTGCACAGTCTTGGGATAAATGCATTGAAGGTGTTCACAGCCCAGGTAGCTTTAGCAGGCCTTACTGGCTTCAACATTGCAAAGTGAACAATCCACCCACAGTATTTAACCACCACACTTCATATACCAGCACTGTATGCTGTCTTGTTTGTCACACACTAAAACCTACATACACATATGCGCATACTAACCTTCACCAACATATATATCTCCCCCCTTCGCAAACAGTTGCAATATGTCCCCTGCTCTATGCACATATACAGATGTGAATATAAATAGCACATATATATTTCTCTGTATGTGTGTGGCATACACAGACATGGTCCACACTATTGTAAGTCCCTGGACCTCACAGCTGAACTGTTGGGCCTTGCTGCAACACAAACAGGTGTCACATATGAACACAGACTAACATTAGGGGGGTATATATGGCAACAGATGCTAGATAAGCATACTAGACTGCTACGGCAGTTGCCAATGCTAAGCTACACTTTAATATGTCTATCATGCATGTGCTGTTCTGTCACTCCCATGTTAATATAATGTCAGCACTAATCCCTCCAACAGCCATTGGCCACACTACTGTACAGAACACAGATAACATGGATCAGATCTTTGACATTTAATGCTGAGCTACACATTTCACAGGCATGTCCCACTGCCACAGGTACACACAGTATTGTCCATAGCAGTTTGTATGCAGAACATCTGTGCAGAAAGAAGTATTGCTGCCACATATGAATGTTTCACATTATGTAGACTATTCTTCAATAACATCTACTACATGCCAGTAAATACATATGTGTCACATACCTTTCCTTTGTATAATTTGGTAATATTTATTTTTTCCTTTTCTCTCTCTCTCTCTGTCTCTGTCTCTCTCTCTGTCAGTCTCTGCAATAGAGTGATTGAGTTTGTTGGCAGAGATTGCAGCCTGCTTTTGTAGGAATTGCACATGAGCATGTGATGGCCTCTGCACCAATTAATGCCCATCATTTGCTAATTGCATGCAGCCTGCTATGTAGTATTTGCAGTAATCACTGTCATAGGGACCCAGTACTATAAATTGCTGACTCATGTAGGTGTGGCCCTTTCAGCTTTCCAAGCTGGAGACCATCCTTGTTTGGTGTGGACATCTTTGTTGAAGACAGAAGGTTGGTGTCGTTTTTATATCAGAAGCCAGGGGTGTAGCCAAGGATTTACATTTTGTACTCAGACCTAATGTTGCTGCTTCCAGTACCCACTTGTCAGTGTAGAAATGTACTCACGCCTCAAAATGCTACCCCAAGATACATGGAAAGATGTACTTTCTTTTCAACTGTTAGAATTAACTGCCATACAAAGCTAGTTATAGACATGTATTCCGTTGGCACAAGAATTGTTTGTGAACTGTTATACTATGAATATTCATTTACTCAGTTCTAAACAGTATGTGTTTTTTTAGTGTTGACATTAGCATGAGCTGCTCAGAAAAACTGGATATATTTCAGTACAGTGAGTATGCTTACCTACATCCTTGGTTGACCCTGCACACACAGGTATATTCTACATTTGGGTAGGGTTGCAGAAGTACAGAGAGCGTAAGTAGTATTGTGTGGATTTTATCTTGCTGGACTTACAAGGTTGCTGTGTACATTTTAGTTTATCAAGGCATGTAGTCTGTCTGCGTAACTCCCAACTGTGGACCTATCCACATGATAGCCAGAGAATAGCATGTTATTTTTGTCTGTGCACCACACAGGTCTTTTCAGCAACAGAGCAATGGCATTCTTACAGTTGGTTGCTACCAGTACATAGCTTCATCCATTTGTATTTCAGTGTTGTATTCCTACATAAGGGTATGCTTCCAAAACTCCTTCCAAAGCTATTTGCACAGTGTGTAACAGCAGAAAGGCTAATATGCCTCTGCGTTTCTGCCTCTGCCAGACCTCTCAACCAATCAGGTACATATTTGAACAGAATTGGGGAAAAGTCAAGAAAAAGTCAGGGACAATCAGGGACACTTTTAAAATATTAGTGCCATTAATTTGAAACATTGAGAGAATCAGAGCATATGAATTAATACACCTTTTCTGAAGTAAAAGACGTGTCTAACTCTTAATTATTGTTATTATTCATTAAGTGTAATTCACCACATTTCTGCCCAAAGTCAGTAGTTTTAGGAGGGATTCAGAGGGACAGAGCTAAAATTTGGGTCAAAATCAGGGACATCCCTGAACATTAGGGATAGTTGAGAGGTATGGCCTCTGCCCTAAAAGGATATGCCAGTGTTTGTCCTGCTGTGATACTGCGTGGGGTTGTAAAGTGACGGCGTAACATTATTTCCTGCTAGAATGGCTGCTTCTCTTATCACAGTCATGTAATGTAATCCCACAACAACTGTTGGTCAACATCCACAGAACAAGTTGTGTGGTATGGTATTCCTAATTTTCCTTTACATTCACTCATTCTGATGCATGATATAATTATTTAAGCACCAAGTTGATGTATATCTACTGTGGCTTAGTGTTACTTCATGTTGTGTAGTGTGTGCAAGGTCTGGGGTTCGAGACTTACAGAGGTGTTTTATTTTGTTCCTGAGCAGAACAATGGCCCTCACATACAGAGTGACTTAGGCACTTTTAAGCAGTTGTAAGCAGGTTTGCGCAATGCTGTGCATTGCTTAGCTAAGCACAAACCCACACAAACCCACACAAACCCGCTAACGACTTCTTAATAGTGCTTATTCCCGCTCACCGATGCGCTAATTTCTTTAAAAGAAAAAAAGAATGGGTAGACAGGAAATTGGTGAAAAAGGGGCACATAGAGGGAAAGACAGTATGGAAAATAGCTCAGGATGTGCAGGACGGGTGTAGGGAAGGTCCATAGCTGCCCACTTTTTCAACAGCAACAGCTGTGCATATGCAATAAATTTGGAGGTAGATATGAACCCTTCAACCCCTGAATGTTTTAATGCCAATTAAATAACATTTCATGTGTCCAGTGGTCATGTGTGCAAAATGGGCAGCTATGTATGGGGCATAATTTTTTTGGGAGCAGATTGCCCTTTTTTTTCAGGTGAGAGTGGAATGTGGGGTAGGGGAAGTAGGTATATTTGAGGAGGTAGGTTGGGGAGGTAAACAGACAAGACAAACAAGATGCATACAGGGGCGGTATATGACACATGTGGTGGGTGAACACCTTTGATGGGGAGGGATGTTTGGAAATCGCAAGCCCATGACCCCCCAGATGGAAACAGTGGGACTGAGGTCCCCAACCATGGGCAGTCACCACTGCACCCTCACGGCCCAGAAGGTGGCTGTGCTGGGGGCTGTGTAGAAAGGGCAGGCTGACCCGTGAGTTGTCACAAAAACAAAGCTCCATTCGGACAAACAGGAATAGTCTTTAATTGGCAGTCATAAAATCCAACCACATTGAGCGCTTTCGTCTGCCCAAAGCAGACTTCATCAGAATAATGAATCAACAGTGCCTCTAATTTTTATACAATTCAATAACATTGGCAATTATTCAATAATTAATAAATTAGTTAAAACCATCAAGTTTAAACATTTTGTGTGCAAATTGGGTTAATCAAACTAGGTTGACCCCTAAATGTATTGTACGTTCTTAAAACTACCGAATAAAGTGCAGCTGTGCTAAAAAATGTATATAATTATATGTTTGTCTTTGGATGTTGTGTACATTTAAATAGATACGTTTTAATGTGTATTAAAAACAATTTAATGATTCATATTATGGTATGTATTTAAATATATTTCTTAAAGAAAATAGGTAATTTTGCAAAGTCTAAGAGAATATATGAAAAAAATGAACTGTATTTCAGATCAAAATGCAAGGAAATTTGGTTGTTGTAGTTATGTGACAACCTTAAAATAATGTAGTTGATTTCAAGACAGTGTACACTAATGAAATAATGATGATAACAATGTTGTAATAATAATGTTATAATTGTGATAGTATTATTGTAATAATAAATTTTAAAACCTTTTATTTAAATATACACCAAATAGTATAAAATCCAATAAATACATATGAAAAACTACTTGTTAAAAATTACTTATTAAAAAGTTGAATGTTGTATATTAAATATTTAATAAAATATACAAATGTTCTAAAAAATAATTCTCCTTTGGCCCAATACATCATTATGTTGTTAAATATAAATAAGTTGAGACTTAAATCAAATTATTTTCCAGGTCTCAACGAATACATTAATATAAAAGCTATATTAATTGACAAAGCTGCTTCAGTTTGACCTTTATTAATATTTAACAACATAATGATGTATTGGGCCAAAGGAGAATTATTTTTTAGAACATTTGTATATTTTATTAAATATTTAATATACAACATTCAACTTTTTAATAAGTAATTTTTAACAAGTAATTTTTCATATGTATTTATTGCATTTTATACTATTTGGTGTATATTTAAATAAAAGGTTTTAAAATTTATTATTACAATAATACTATCACAATTATAACATTATTATTACAACATTGTTATCATCATTATTTCATTAGTGTACACTGTCTTGAAATCAACTACATTATTTTAAGGTTGTCACATAACTACAACAACCAAATTTCCTTGCATTTTGATCTGAAATACAGTTCATTTTTTCATATATTCTCTTAGACTTTGCAAAATTACCTATTTTCTTTAAGAAATATATTTAAATACATACCATAATATGAATCATTAAATTGTTTTTAATACACATTAAAACGTATCTATTTAAATGTACACAACATCCAAAGACAAACATATAATTATATACATTTTTTAGCACAGCTGCACTTTATTCGGTAGTTTTAAGAAGTACAATACATTTAGGGGTCAACCTAGTTTGATTAACCCAATTTGTACACAAAATGTTTAAACTTGATGGTTTTAACTAATTTATTAATTATTGAATAATTGCCAATGTTATTGAATTGTATAAAAATTAGAGGCACTGTTGATTCATTATTCTGATGAAGTCTGCTTTGGGCAGACGAAAGCGCTCAATGTGGTTGGATTTTATGACTGCCAATTAAAGACTATTCCTGTTTGTCCGAATGGAGCTTTGTTTTTGTGACAGTTTGGCTACTACTTTACTAGTGTTTGACCCGTGAGTTGTGCCACTCGGGCCTCAAGCTGTCATAGAGGTTCTGCAATAGAACGTTTTTTACTCAACATATCCTGAAAGTGCCTGCATGCAGCATCATCTGATGACTCCTTAGGACTAATGCAGGGTAGAGAAAAGGACATATTTTCTAAATTTATAAATATCTAAATTTATAAATATGCCAAGGCAGCCAGCATTCCTTACCTACATGATGAACTCAGGTATCCAATGAGGATAATCTGAAAGGGCTTGTGCTTATTTGCAGATGATGACTATTACACTGCTGGTCAACATCATCTGTGCATACAAATTAGGGCAATGTGGAAAGTGGAAGCACCCTACTTCTTTTGGGGGAGAGTAACCTGCAGATGGGTAGGAAGCAAAGACATTCTTGCTGAAGAGACTGGATCCAAAGCATCAATGCTGTAGTGGTGGGAAGTACACCCACAACATCACAAAAATGCACACAGACACAAATGCACAATTTGTGTCAAATATAAAACACAATTTAATAAGCCAATGTCTTCCTTCCTACAAGTGTTAACATTCTTATTAATAAACACTGCTCAATCTTTTAACAAAAGGTGTTGAAAATGGGTAAATTATGTGATGTATGATCAAATCTGAAACTGAAAAGTGACAGGCAAACTAAATGTCACATGGTGATTTTTGTGTTTGCCAATTAAATAGAATCATAACTTAAAAGCTTACCTTTCTAAATGTCACCAAGTAGTGGGTAATCTTCCATAACCCTAAAGTATAGAGGTATTTCAATTTGAAGCACTACATAGCTATGTACCGAACACTCTTCAGTGCTCAACACAGTGATATTTTACACAACCTACAACAAATACACTCTAATCAGGAAAAGGCAGAAGTGAACTAAATAAAGCAACAGTACCCACAGCAGCAAATGTTTGTTACAAATATTTAATACTAGACTTTATGTGGAAAAGAAAATGTATTTTTCCTTGGTTGGTGGTGCTATTACCCCTTGTCATAAAAGTACAGAGTCAATACCAGCAGATTTATCCCAAATCTCTGAGGCAGAAGATACTAAAAACTTAAAATATAAAAGTAAGATGACCCCATACTGCACAAAACATAACATTATGCAGTATGCACAAAAAGTGCCACAACCATAAAAAGCCATCTCAACTTAATCCTCCTACAACAGCCTTCCTCTGGAAAAAGTGAACCCAAGAACATGAAAACTGGAACTGGTTACAAAAGAACTGGGTTGGCGATGCACCAGTCTACAATAGCGCAATACACTGCATCAAGCAATTATTACCAGCAGGCCTACTGAGTGTTACAATGAGACCTGCAACATGACTCACAGAAAACAAAATATGTAGCAAACGGGGCAGTGTGTTACAAAACACAAACAATAATAATGCCAATACCGCACCAATCGATGCAATGAATACACAATCACCCTTTTGTATGAAGCTGTTCACAAATATGCAACAAAAGTAACTCTCAGCCATTGTTAAACCAATTTTCAAGTCTACAGCTATGGCTCAGCAAAAAAAACAATATGCACTACTGTGCCACTAGTTCAACAAATCAATGTACTGAGGTAAACACTCAGCTGAATTCCAACTGGCTGGCAGCCTGAATCATGAAGCTGACATCATCGCACACTTCTCCACATGTGATGATGTCAGCAGCAACTTTAGAAGGGGGGGATTCGAAAAAAATAGGACATTCATGAATGTAGGGGGTCACTCGGGAATTCATGGCACCCTATTATTTTGCCCTCAAAACCTGTAAATACCGAGGAATTCAGTACAGTTGAAAGATACGCTCAGATGTGTGTGCTGAATTAATTGTAGATGGCATTGCACACACTGAACTTGTATAAAATGAAAAACCGCTAGCACACATGCCTGGATAAAATTATCCCCTCACCCACCCACAAGCTTACCACAACAGATGTCTTCACCATCACTTCCAACTTCCCTCTACAAAGAGCAAGTAATCAGTGCTCTCTCCAGGAAGAGGAACACAGCCTCCATGCAACCAGATGGCATTCTGTCATGCATTCTTAATGTTCATAAAAACTATTGCACTAGGCACCATATTCAATCTTAGATACTGCCTTTATCCACACATATGTGAAATCAGAGACCTATTTCCCCCCTACACAAGGGTGGATCATCAACATACACATGTACTTATAGACCCTTAAGTTTCACAAGCCTCAGCTGTGAGTCAGTGGAAATGTATTTTCATATATATTACATACAAGAACAGAGGTGACATTCAAACACAACATATGTTCCAGCATGGTTTTCTCAAGGGATGGTTGTGCATGCTAAAACTGTTGGCATTCATTTCTGTAAACAGAGACATAAGTGTGCACAGCACTGAGTTTGTCTATGTTGACTTGACCACGGCCTTTCACAAAATCCCACATTTGTGCATCAGTGTGAAGTGAAGCCAGGTGAATATCAACTGCTATGTCGTCTTGTAGGTTGCAAACTGGTTCATAGACAATTATCACAAAAAAGGAGATTAGGTGCAAGTACAGCCAATAATCAATCATCCACACCTTGATGGACCTCCAAATAAGCAGCAGACTGTCACGGGCATAAATCAGGTTTATTGCAGCAATAAAGGCACACAAATTTGTGGGCCTTTATTGCTGCAATAAACCTGATTTATGCCCGTGACAGTCTGATGCTTATTTGGAGGTCCATCGAGGTGTGGATGATTGGTTATTGGTTCACAAACAACACTCATTCAAAGTTTGAGTGTTGACCTCTAGCAGCAGAACTGTCACCCGTAGGTCACCACGAGTGTCATTGCTGTATCCATTAATGTTTGCCATGTATGTCTCAGAAGTCCAGACCAAAACACTGTGTCTGTGAATAGCCAAGTTTGTAGTTAAATGACACTTGGGTGTTATCTCATTATCCCCTAAGAAAGTTATTGATGTTCAAAAGGGGCCAACAAAGACCAATGACTGATGACAACTCTGTGCTGTTAAAAGACTCTCATATAAATGCATCATCATTTCCTTTGGTATCAACAATGTTCATATTATGGCATAACCCTGAATACCCTAATCACCTATTCTGAATTGATAGACCTGGTAACACAAGTAGACTGCAGTGTGTCTACTGCTGTGTTGAAGGTTTTCTAAATACTGCATCAAATTAGCAAAGTCATTGCCCCAGTATCACATTTGTTTTTAAATACACTACAGTCATCACTCCTGTGATTAATGGAGGTACAGCCAGCTATGCCAGGAGAAGTGGGGCAGTGGATGTATAACATATGCCAGCACAGCTAGCTGGAATTTAATAAAGAAATATATATCATTTGTGTACCAAACTGATTTGTACAGATGCTTGTGTTTATAAATTTAGTTGTAAAGTGCTTGAGCTAAAAATGTATCAACAGTGTGTCCTGCTGGAAAGAAAAGAAATGTACATGCATTATTGTAACTGAATTAAATGTATATGTTTTAACAGAGGATAATGGAACAGAAGAGGTTAAACACTCAACAAGGATGGTTACTTAGAGGCAACTAGTAAAACACATAATAAGTAACCAAAAGCCAGGATTCCACAAGACCCTCACTACAAAATTAAATAATGTAATTTATTGTAAAAAATAAAACACACAGATTAAGCACTTTCATCCTTACAAAAAACAGGACTTCATCAGAATCACTATTGATTACCCACAACCTTTTTTATAAATGAAGTGAATTAATTATAGCATCCATTAATTGTTCAATCATAAATTAATGTGAAACCACCTTAAGACACACAGAAAAGTACTGATAAGTTCATTATACCATTGTTAAAAATACACAGACATATTATAACATTAATTAAAGTTAAAACAATTAACTCTAAATCTGTACATTATAATCTTGCAGCTCTTAAAATTAATTCTGAGTGAATCAAAGTATGTTCATTCAACCCAGGGTATGAGGTAGCTTGCAGCTTTAGCTGCCATTTCAGTCCCTTATTTTCTAGCATAGTCTTAACATCCCCACCTCTTGGTGATACACAACATTATCAATAATGCCAAAAACAAACATGGAGAACTTTGAACATTCCCTGGAGTGCTTAAACAGATCATTAGTGTCCTTCATATGTTTAATATTATATAAATGCTCACAAATACGTTTCCTTAGAGCCCTTTCAGATTTCTCAATATAAAAAACAAAAACATCCAACACATATAGCCATATATATCACTAATTTACTAGTACAATTCCCCCTAATAAAATTCACTATTGTCATAGCTTTATTATTTAAAGTTACACATGCAAATTTGCATGTATATGGGCATTAATTACATGCCCCACATTTGGTAGTATGTAAAACACTTTTATCTCTCATTACATTCAAACTGTTACACTTATCAAAAAAATTAAATTCTTCCTTCTTTTATATATAAATGTTGGTCTATCACCTAATAATTTGTAAGATAGCAGGACTTGTTTTAAAAATACTCCAATTATTTATAAATATTTTCTTAACTTTGTCCACTTGTGTACTATATTGTAAAATAATAGCTCTTTCAAAATTCTTATTTACCACCTCATCAGTTCCATCTCTATTAACTTCAAGATCTATTCCAAAAAGGGGGTATATCTATTCCCCCATTCAGACTGTACATAATCCTTAACATTCTTTATTAAAATAGGGGGATAATTCCTATCCATAAACATTTGAGCAGCTATTTTTAATTCTATCTTTAAATAATTCCTCTGGGAAGTCATTCTAATACATTGGCCTTTGACAAGGCATTTCTTTTGGCTTAATGGTGGGAACTATTGAAATCCAGATATAGGTTCATAGGTTCATAGGTTCATAGCTTTATACTAGGCTATCTGCCTAGCCAAAAGTTTTGTGGCTTACGCCACCCCTTATATGAAAAAATACTATGCCCATTAGTTTGCTGTGCCTCTGTCCAGCAGTGACACAGAGATGATTCCCGGGGTAAACCTACGATCTCCCATCCACAGGTCAAGATTTCTCTTGAACAGAGCCAGCGAGGTGCTCTGCCTCACATGGACCGGGATTTTATTCCACAGCACAGGGAGTCTCTGAGTGATAAATCTATCCCTCCAGCACGTCCTATTTATATCCGTGCTAAGGTTTAAGTTGCTTGCTCTAGTGGTTTTGGTGGATTTGGATTTTTTGAGGTGGAGCATGTCCATTAATTCCGGGTTGGACATGGCCTTGTATGTCAGGCACATGTCACCTCTGAGCAGACGGTATGTGATTGAATAGATCTGGAGTTTCTTCAATCTGGCAGCAAATGACAGATTTTGGAGCCCCTTTATCCTTTTGGTGAGGAACTTTTGGGGTCTCTCCAATTGCTGCAGATGTCGGGTGAGATACATCCCGAATGGGGCATTGCACTCGATCATTGGTCTGATAAGTGAAGAGTACAGGGGAACAATGACCTCACTAGATCTGGATGTGAATCCCTTCATGATCAGGTGGGCAATGTAGAAGGTCTTTCTAACCACTTTAGCAATGTGAGTGTCAAAAGAAAGGCCACTGTCAACCTGGGTCCCCAGGTCCCTGATAACCTCTTCTGTGCTTAGTGGATTGCCACCTATATGGTAGCTTGGGGTTACCTTGTTTTTCCCGAAGGGTATGACTATACATTTTTGGGCGTTTAACTTCAGGCCATGGCTCTGGCACCAGCTATCTGTTTCCGTGAGTCCCTTCTGAAGGATATCCGTGTCCGATGTACTTTCCGCTATGGCGCCCAGTTTGCAGTCGTCTGCAAACTTTGTCAGCCAAAGTCCTCCCATGTTGGCCTGTACTTCTGAGAAGTAGATACCGAACAATAGGGGGCCAAGGACCGAGCCCTGTGGGACACCACTTGTGACCGGCTTGGAGTCTGACATTGCGCCAGCAACTCTAACCCTGTGGGTTCTGTCCTTAAGCCAGTTTGCAACCCATCTTGTGACATATGGGTTTACATTTAAGCTGGTAAGTTTTTCTAGAATACCCGAGTGGGGTATTGTGTCGAAAGCCTTTGCAAGGTCAAGGTAGGCTGTATGGACTGCCTTTCCCTCATCAATGGCCTTGGTGACTGTTTCGAAGAAGTCGACCAAGTTCAAAAGGCATGATCTGCCCTTGATGAAGCCAAACTGGGTCGGGTCCAATGTCTGCAAGTCCCCTATATCTTTGTTTATGAGCTCCATTATGATCCTCTCCATAGCTTTGCAGACTAGACTTGTTAAGCTTATGGGGCGGTAATTACCAGGGTCCGTAGAGGCACCGCCTTTGTGGAGTGGGACCACAGTTGCCGTACGCCACTCCTTGGGCACGTATCCTGTGGTAAGGCTGAGATTAAACAGCTGCCTTATGTGCGGGTTTAATTCCTCATTTAGCTCGTGTAGCACACAGCCGGGGACACCATCCAGTCCCATTGATGCTGTGTTTTTAGCTTTAGAGAGAGCAGCTTTCACCTGCGCATTTCAGATGTCTGGGAGGCTACACTCCACTGGGATAGTTATCTCTCCTTTACGGGGGGAGAGGGGGGTGAAGTTTGCACTGAACCTGTCTGCCAGTATGTTGGCAATGTCTGTGGGTTCAGTGATTTTTGTATCATTTTGGACTAATTCTGAGCATATCTGGGAGTTTCCACCCAGGTTCCTAACATAGCTGAAAAAGGCCTTATGATTGTCCTTTGAATCCATGGCAATTTTTCTCTCAAAATTGGGCTTAGTTGATTTTATGAGTGCTCATATTTTTTTACTAATAATGATCAGGGGTGACTTCCCTTTTATGGATTTTGTTCTATCATGTAATAGCTTTCTCCTCATATTGTAAAGTTTGTGAATGGCTGGGGTCCAGCAGACTGGATGTTTGCCCTTTGTGGAAAGAGTCTTGGTTTTATTTGGGATTGCCTGATCCATGCAGTACTGGAGGTGTTCATAGAAGGCATTTGTAAGGGCTTCCGCAGCTTGGTTTCCACTGGCTCAGGGGCCTTGAAGGATACCACACCAGTCTTGAGTAGTGTGAAGTTTGCTTTAGAGAAGTTCTTCACTGTGGTCTTTTTTGATTGGGGTGGGGGCGGGATGTGGATTTCCAGTGAGATTAGTTTATGATCAGATCTCACCAATGAGGGATATACTTCCGGTGTGGAGCATTTTGTCCCCATGTTTGTGATAATGAGATCTAGTATATTTTCTCCTCTCGTGGGAACAGTGACTAGCTGTTCCATGGCATTTGAATTTATGAACTCCAGGAACCGTTGGGCTAGAAAGTTAGGGCTTGAGTAATGTTCCCAGTCTATATTCGGGTAGTTGAAGTCACCCAATATGATGGTGTTTGGAGATACATTTATACCCTCCAGTGTCTTCAGGAAGGCTGTGTGGGGTTCCTGAGTTTGAGAGGGTGGCCTGTAGCATACTACAATTTGTAGAGCAGTTTTGCCTATGGTTAGTTGCACCTGGATGGTTTCCAAAGCTTCGTGCATTGCCACCAACCTGGAGGTGTGGGTATCCTTTATGAATATGGATACACCCCCTCCTTTTGTGGTGTGGTCCAGGTTTTGGGGCCGGAACGCATGATATGAGGTAAAACCTAATAGTGCCGGGGTGCTCTCAAGAGCCTTGAACCAGGTTTCAGTTACAGCACAGACATCGATGTTCTCCATACTGAGAAGGGCCTCGAGTGCGTGCATTTTGAGATTGAGACTTCTGGCATTGAGCAGCATTACCCTCAGTTTCTTCCCATTTTTGTTTTCTAGGGTGGTAGGTTTAGAATTTGAGCCTTGCCTAAAAAAGGCACTATGGGTGTGGCAAGAGCCTTAGCCAATATCCGGAATCCCAGGGGTGACAGGTGCAAGCCGTCCCTTGCGAAGCAGCATGGCTTGTCAAGCATGTCATCCCAGGCAGACACTGGATCCCCTTTGAATGACACCAGACATTAAGCCAATTGTTAAAGCTGATCATCTTGTCTCTATATTGTGGCATCATTCTTGGTGAAGGAAGGATACTGCTCAGGGTCAGGGTCATACCTGCCTGGGCTACATAATCAGAGAGCTCCTCTATGTCTCTTTTCATGTAGTCCAGGGAGGTACGTCTCAGGTCGTTCACACCAGCATGGACAATGACTGTGTCATATTTGTACTTGCCGTGGAGTGACCCAAGTGCTTGTGTTATGTGGCGGATTCTAGCGCCCGATAGGCAGCTTACTGTGACCCTCTCCTTGTTCAGCCTGGTGAGTGGGACGTCAGTGTGTCTGACTATGGAGTCACCTATGACAAGTATGTTTGGTGTTGTATTTGGCCTTAAGGGCTGTGACTGCTTTGCACACTGATTTTGTGGTTTATGTGTTGCTTGTGGGGTGTCTTGAGGTAGCAGTTGTTTGGGTGTCTGCTTTGGAGGCCTCTGCTGTTTAGGTACATTTTTACTCAGAGCCTCCGAGTATGTCTTTGTGTGTTTATGTGTTTGATTCAGTGGTGTGGTAGCATTATGTGAGGCTGGTTTTGTGGTGTGTGTAGTTGCCTTCTCCTCCTGTCTGGTCTTGCCAGTCCTGAGTTGAGAGAGCTCAGCCTCCAGTTTGGCTAAATGGCTGCATCTCTCGCAAGTATTTGTGTTATGTGGGAGGAGGAGAGGCTAGTCTGTGTACATGAGGCAATTGTAACATTGCCTCAATATTCCCAGATTCACCAACTGGGCAGGAGAGGACGCCAGCATCTGGCCCTTCGACATGCTAGAAAAATTAAGAAGTTAGGTATGAGACTGAATAAGAGAGGACTTAGTAAGGAAGTGGGTACTCCTGGGGGGGTTTCGCAAGTGAGGGACTTTGTATAATATAGAAGTGACAAGTGCTGAGCTTTTTTTTTTTTTTTTTTTTTGAGAAAAAAAAACTTTTAGGAACAAGTGCTGCGCTTTTTAGTCAAGGGATATACTGTTTAGGTTACTAGTAGAGCAGTTCTAAGGGAAAAAATGAAGAACAGACTTTATGGAGCCAGAAAAAGTTTAACCTTGTTAAACCGGCGCTGCCCAATGCTGATCTAGTGGCAACTCCGCGCTAAATCGCGCTAAAGCACGCTAAAGCGTGCTTTATAGCAGGGGGCTGGAAAAGGCAGGAAATGACCCAAAATGGCCACTGAACTACAAGTTACTGTCTTAAACCACTCCTCTGAGGACAAACAGGCAGCTTAGTACTCCCCACTCCCACTGGTGAGTAAAGAAACTTCCCCCTGACCAAACAAAGAAAATGGAGAAGTACAGGAACCAAGACAAAGCCCAGGGATCAGCAAAATCTGATCACTGGAACAAACTAGCCAGGAAAGTTAGGAGAACAAGAATATTTTTTGTTTTTTTCAAGTTTTTTCACAGACAGAACAGAAAACACAATAAATGCTTTGCTTTTCGATTAAATGCTATCAAAAGCTAGTATACTTGAGTGTATTAGCCTGTAGTTTAACTTTTAAGCAAACTTAAACTAAGAAGTGCAACCAACAATTAAAACTTATAAAAACAGGAAAAACAGGTAATACCACTATAAAATAGACAGAAACAGTCATCGAATAACACAAATCGTCGGAAAATGCAAGAAAAAATACTTAAAATCTGGAAAGTTGCTTTTTCTGTCCTCTGCTGCTCTAGGAACTCTGCTGGATACCACGAGGAGCTGTGCTGAGTTCTCTAATATGAATTGCTAAAAGTACTCTTCCTATTAACCTTGGATTTAAAACAATTTTCTGTATGTTTTATAAAAGTATCCAAGTAATTAATTCCCCTATTATTAAAATGATACATAAATTCTAAAAAAAAATCAGAAGATTTATTTAAAAACTCCACAAATCTTGTATTTTCTCTTCTGTACCTTTCCACAAAATAAAAAGGTCATCCAGGAATCAAACATAAAGGGCCACATAAGAAAAACATGTTGAACTAAAAACTGTTTGGGTTTCCCACTCCAGCAATACTAGGTTGGCATATATGGGAGCACATGAAGCTACCATAGCCACACTTCTTATTTGTTAAAATAATTTCCTTTGAAGAAAATACAATTATTCTCCCCAAAAGACTAATTTCATTTCTTGAAAAGTGTGTATATTTATAGATACTATTTGTGAAATATTCCATTCTTCTATCATTAGGTATAGATATAAACAAATCTTTGATATCAATGGTAAGACAAATTAAATCTTTAGACAAGATACCCTGTGTAAGTCTTCCTAGAAAATCCCAGGAGTCTATTAAAAGGTGTGGTGCCTGTCTATAAATTTGTTTAAGTCATCTATCAATAAGAAGTGAAAATGGATAGGTTTTGAAGCCATTCACTGCTATAATCAGCCTAAAAAGTTGTTTTTAATATTGTTATGTACTTTTGGGATACCAAATAAAGTAGGGACTATAGGATTATCTACTTTCAAAATTTTATACAACTCATTAGATATTATTTCTTCAATGAAATATTCTTCCAGCAGGTAATCAATCCTGAGATGTCTAATATTAATTTCATTTTTGGAAGCAGGTAAATAGGTGTCCACATCATACAATAGATTAAATATAACACTGACCTAATCCAAGGAATTAAACAAGAACATACTGCCCCCCTGTAAGGCTTCATAATACGAGTCATCTTATCATTCCTTAAGTCAAATAATGGCTTTCTCTCCTTTTCGGTTAAATTATCATAATAAGTCTTTTTATGCTGAGTGCTTAGGGAATAGATCTCCTCAGTGACCGTTTTCTGAAAAATCTGTAATATCGGATCATGCTGAAGGTTAAAAGTAACTTCCTTGTAAAATGGCACTCTTTCTTTTGTTTTCTACCCTTCTTACTTCATTAAAGAATATAGACAAATTCAATTTCCTTAAAAATAATTCTAATTCTAGTATAGTATCTACTACGTCCATTTTATTAGATGGTAAACATTTTACACCCTTCTGAAACAGGGTAAAATGTTCTCTTGCAATGGGTTTGCCAGTATAATTATAAATGTGATAACCTTGGTGAAGAAACTCTATGCCATCAATGGTGGAAATATTAGTATCATTTTCACTTATTTCCAGTACTTTGAGTAGTTGTAATATGTTTCCCTTCCTTTCTTGGGGTAGTTTGGATGGCCTAGATTGTAATTCGGTTTACTATCATAATTCTGACGCTTATGTTGTCAACACCACTACAGCGAATGGCAAGGGTCGAATGGTGACAATGTTGAACCCAACATTGTCGAAGTACAAATCTTGCCCCTATCTCGACCCATGTTAAAGCCCGTTTGGAGGTCGAATTCGAGATGTACTTTCAGCAATGTCAGAATTCGACATTGTCACTCTCGCACTTAGGAATCGGAGATACCGGCTTTCGACAGAATGCACTTCGGAGTTATAATAGTAAACCTTGTAATTCCTTGTTCTCTGTTGAAGGAAAAAAAATGTGAATCATTTCTAGTCTCACCTGACTGTTTTGTCCCATAATCATACTGTTTGAAACCCACTGTCTTTTCCATTTAGTGAACACATAAGCTTCTTTTTTTGCATATTGCCCCAAATCCCTTTCCAACTTCTTCTTTCTAATAAAACCAACATTACACTTCTTATCTGCATAAACTTATTGCAATAATTTTCTTATTGTTCAAAAATTAAGTCCTCCTTAATTTTAATATCAAGTTGTTCAACTTCTTGAAAAAGACTATTGACGTTCACTTCATTATATTTAATAATTTTACCCATTAGTTCAAACCCATGTCTATCAAACATTAATATAAAATCATTAAACATCTCATCATTATAACTGAGTCCAAATGGAAACTTAAAATTTTTTAGTCCCTGTAGAACTATATGAAGTTCCATACATTTCTTTAAATATTTGTTATCCATCTGCAAAGATTTTAGCTTAAACATTTTTTTCTGCAATAAATTAATGTAATTTTGTGTCCATTCACTAGTTCCTTCCTCTTGTCTTTCAGATGTATGCTAAGTATTAACATTCTTCTTGCTGACACCACAAAAAACAAAGTCCCTTTTTAACAATTCATTAAATGCAGTTGATACCATTCTGTTACACTTTGTACCCCTATTCACTACAGTGTTAACATTCATATTCATAACATTATCTATATTATGAATTTCCTTAGTACCAGGTACATAAGAAACAGCAGCATATTTTTTGGGGGACCGCCCCTGTTCTTGTAGATTGTATACTATCCGAGGTGCAAATGCATAATGAAGAATCCTTTTGATCCTCCGAAGAAGGCTCACTTTTTAAACAATGATTAAGTCCATTTATCTTCACTGCATGCCATCTCGTGGAACATATTGGAGGGATGCAGAGCTTCCTTCACCTTTTAAAGATGTTTCCACAAGACCCTCTCCATTCAGAGCAGGAGTTGATGTAATAGACACCAACCATCTGACTCATTCTCCCTTCAGAGCCAACAACCACTTTTAACAATCCTGTTTATTAAGTTAGAGAAGAGGTTAATCACAATCCAGCTGCAGCAAACTTTCAAAGTAGCTGAAATTAAATTAGGCCATAAAGATTGTATCTTACAATTCTGAGTGCAGCAGTGCAGCCAAAGATGAAATGTCTGTGGGAAGCCTGACTTAGTAGCTCTGTAGGAAGAGTAAAAGTATTAAAATGGTTTTATGACTTCAAGCAGCTGCACCAGATCTAAGCAATGCTCTAGTGTGTGCATTATTGACATGCGTGTGCTAAAATCCTGGAAGCTTCCAGTGTTGGTGATAGTGTGGGAATCAGAAGTCAGATGACCATGTGTATTTGATGTCATTTTGTAATTTGCTCTGAAATAATATTTAGATATTACAGAGAAAAGTCTCTCACTCAGACTGAGCACTCCAGTTTGGAAACCTGACATAGAAGGAAGACCACTCACCTACTTCATCTTGTCTTGTGCTAGTAAGTGACCATGGACTAATAGTCTTTAGATTAGTCAGGAAAATGTAGTTAGAATAGTTAAGCATTATTTTTCTGTAACTGTGTGAATCATTCCAGCTGTATTATTTTTTAATATTTCCTGTGATTGAAAGTGAATCATAGATTAAATACAACTTCATATACTGTCTATTTTGTTTCATTTGAAAAGCCATGTGGGCTATGATTTTGTTTTTTTTTTTTTTGACTTGTAAAAATAAACCTGTTATATAAATCCTGCTGTAAGACTTGCTCTACACAGACACAGACACACGCGCGCGCACACACACACACACACACACACACACACACACACACACACACACACACACACACACTGACACAACAGGTACACCAACTTGCCTTTGATGCAGAAGGCTGTGAGCTCTATTCCCATACCAGGTAGATCGATCAATTGTTGACACTGAAGTGCAGCAAAAACGGAGTGCTGCACCCCTGAGTGTGTCATCCTTTGGATAAGATATTAAATAACGATCCCATCTGCTTTAGCTGGTATCACATAAGGTGGATGTAAAGGATCCCATGGCACCTATGGAAAAAGAGTAATTACCCATTACTTAATACAACATGCCAAACATTATTTACATGCACTTATATGCACATTTCTATTTCTTACTATTTTTCATTTTTTTTAAGATATTCTCATTGTTATTCTTCCATAATGGCCCCCACTCCTTCTTTCGCAACCATAATCTGATTTTTCAGAATATATCTGGCAAAATCCAGTTCCATTCCAAATAACCCCACATTACATAAAATAAATTATGTACTCTTCTCACATATTCGTTTGTGTTGTGCTTATGCTAGCTATATGTAATCGTATATCTATATCTATATCTATATATATATATATATATATATATATATATATATATATATATATATATATATATGATGGATATTAGCATTATATTCACATCAGTTGAGTACTACAGGACCACATAGCAAATAATTAGGTAAGTTAGTTTTGTGGGCTAAGCACATCTATATTTATATGTAACACTGACTTCTAAAACAGAGTTTTCGAGTTTTCTCATTTCAAATTCCAATGCATTTATCAAAAATAGCATTACTAAAAAGTGTAAGTGTTAGAACTTTCCTGCATTAAGTCATACAAGATTTTAATACTAGTTTACATACATTCACTGTTTAATGTTGCTAAATCTGTTGATTTTTTTGGTCTGTCGTGCACATATTTATTATTTAGTGGAATTACCCACATGAATGCATTTAATGCCAGTGCACTGTACTGCACTGATCTGATGAAGTCTCACCTATTTATTGGTAGTTAGGCGAATGTTCTTTAGACTCCTGAGTTTATTATTTTGTTCTTTTTCCTTACTTGCATCAGTTTCATTAAAAGCAGTAAACTGATGATGTTTCTCAAGTCCAAAATGAACCTTT